>NC_088235.1:103525392-103565392 GCF_036934945.1 Oncorhynchus masou masou
CCCTCATCATCATCATCCTCCTCCTCATCATCAGGCTGACCAAGGACTGATAATGTTTCTGGACTTTACTGGATGAAGAGATGAATTAAGTAAGTAGCTAAGTAACTCTAACATAGTATCAAGACAATAGCAACATTGTAATAGCACAATGGCATGTGGAGGTTAAAGCAACAACCAGGTATGCAACCATAATAATAATGTGTAACCATTTTGTTGTATTTGCACAGGTAATAAACACAGCTCATTATTGACCATTTGTCATAGATCAGAGGTAATTATTGAAATGTACTTGTAGATTTCATTACACACACACGCGCACATACACACACACACTCCCAGTAAATTGCGCTTTGGATCAACTCAAACACTTGTCCTCGGACAAGGGAAATGAATCAATAAAGTAGTCTGATTTTTTAAAGAAACAGTGGGAAATAGGTCTACAAAACAGAGAGGTTATTGTGGGAATGCCTCACCTGGAATTTAAGCAATGTGTCATCTGGAAAATGGATGAATGAAGTATTCTTGTAAAAATAAAGGCTAGATAAAATGAACATTCCCAACTGAAACACGTTTTATAGCTAACAAAGATTATAGGCAGTAGAAAATAGAGTGGGAATGTGTCATATCATCTGCAATATTTGAGATATTTGAGCTCCATATTAGAGAGTTATTTTTTTGTGAGTATCCAATGTGTTTGCTGTCCACCAGATGAAGAAGGCCTGTAAAGCCCCTCTTTCTTTGTGTACATATCCTAATTGTCTTGTGTTCTTTGTTTTATGTATTGTAGGCCTAGTAGATGTGAAAAACAAACATTTAGGACATTTATACACATGACACAACTGTGCATAAACATCAGAGAGGACAGGGCAGGGCAGAACAGTGTGTGTGTGTCTGTGTGTCTGTGTGTCTGTGTGTCTGTGTGTCTGTGTGTGTGTGTGTGTGTGTGTGTGTGTGTGTGTGTGTGTGTGTGTGTGTGTGTGTGTGTGTGTGTGTGTGTGTGTGTGTGTGTGTGTGTGTGTGTGTGTGTTAACATCCGGGCCTGCTCGGACAACAATCACTCAGCTTTGTATACCCAGCTTGTCTGTACTGTGTAAGGCCTGGCTTCCCAGAAGCACCCTCAGTCATAGCCCATCCCACCAGATCCCACCCTAGCCTCATCTCGGCTATGCGAGCGGCACAGTCCATCGACTGGAAACACCCATGTGGGGCCATTGAGATGGTAAACCAGGCTTGTTTACACAAGTTTCCCTTTTCTTCTCTCTGTAGTCACCAGTTAACAAAACAAAAAGCCTATGTGGCCCTGGTCTGTGGGCTGGACAGTGGGCGGGGCCGACAGGCCTGTGATTCAGCCTGCACTGCGGCTGGTTGGTCTGTGAGTGCATGTTTACCACAGTGGGAGTGAGCATTGTTTTAACCCAGAAAAAAGAATGTGATCTCTGTGTACGTTTCAGCCTTTATTCTGACAGCAAAGAGAGCTGTAATGGAAAGCTTCAAAACATGTGTTGGGGCTGGTTGTCAGGGTCTACAATACACCCAACACACCTAAAACCCCAGAAATGCTAATAGAAGTTTTTCAAAAATAAAGAGAATATGAAGCGTACCGAAGGGATACAGGAAGAACCTGACTCTCCAGTAAGGGTCTGTGAGTGACACAGGAGTCTGTGTCCGTGGTAATGTCATGTAATGAACTGGTCAGAGTGAGGAGAGGCGGACATGATTGATGTCTCCTCTGCGTTGACGTACAGCTCCAGGGAAGGACAGTGACCTACAGAGCTGTGTTGATGAAGGAGCTGACTAAATAACCGTAATAAGGCCTTTTACAGGCCTAAACGGCCTCAACATGGAACATGGATGATGTACAGTATGTAAGATATTTTCCTTTGTGAGTAAAAGAAGATGTGCTGAGCAGTAGTCTATATTTTAAGTACATGTGTATCTTAATGCAGAATGTAAGAATACTTCCTCTGCCCCATGACATGGTCTAGAGTCCTGTTAAAATGTTTCTTTATCATGTAAAACTTAATATGGAATTTTAGTAATCCCTGCAATTTTAGTATTCCCTGCAATTTTAGTAATCCCTGCAATTTTAGTAATCACTTCACTGCAATTTCAGTAATCATCACAATTTTAGTAATCACTACTTAGTAATCACTGCAATTTCAGTAATCACTGCAATTTTAGTAATCACCACAATTTGAGTAATCCCTGCCATTTTAGTAATCACTTCACTGCAATTTCAGTAATCACCACAATTTTAGTAATCACTACTGTAATCACTGCAATTTCAGTAATCACTGCCATTTTAGTGATCACTGCTTAGTAATCACTGCAATTTTAGTCATCACTGCAATTTTAGTAATCACTGCTTAGTAATCACTGCAATTTTAGTAATCACTTCACTGCAATTTCAGTAATCATCACAATTTTAGTAATCACTACTTAGTAATCACTGCAATTTTAGTAATCACTGCAATTTTAGTAATCACTGCTTAGTACTCACTGCAATTTTAGTAATCACCACAATTTTAGTAATCGCTGCAATTTTAGTAATCACTACAATTTTAGCAATCACTGCCATTTTAGTAATCACTACAATTTTAGTAATCACTACAATTTTAGTAATCACTTCAATTTTAGTAATCACTGCCATTTTAGTAATCACTACAATTTTAGTAATCACTACAATTTTAGTAATCACTACAATTTAAGTAATCACTGCAATTTTTGCCTCTGTATTTCTATTGCGTCTTGTTAATATTCATACAGAATTGACAGTGTGTGTGTGTCTGACATTAGGCTTTAGACTTGATGTAGAAACCTGAGCGGGATCTGCTGTACATAATCAGCTGATGATTGTCTATCCTGCAGAATATATTTGCAAAAGATTATCACTCATCTGCAGTGACCCCGAAGGATGAGCTAGCTACGTTACTAATAGGCTTCTCTCAATGCTAATATATCCTCCCTGACATTAATGACTAAATGTTGCTTTTCTCAGCCTTGTCATTATTATGATTAAAATTACTTCACTAGAATTTTCTTCCCTTTAAAAATTCAGTTCTGTCTTCCTTTTCCGACTAATATTGTGGATAAAAGATTTCTGTACGTCAGACTTAAAGACTTCTAATTTTTCAGTTAGTTTATTGCGGAAAGTTTCAGGCCAACTCTACTCTGAAAACACAGACAGGCTTGGAGTTGTGGAGTAACTCATAGGACTTATTGGAATATTGTAACAGATTTAGATATTTCCATAAGTCATACATATACGCCCTTTCTCAATTCCTCTATTCAAAGTACCAGAGGCTTGTTTTATGGAGACCAGTAAAACATTGGAGATCACTGCAGTGGGCAAGGCCCAGGGTTAGGGCCATGAACTGAGGGGATTTCTATTCCCAGAAACTCTTGTAATATTACTCATGAAATATTGTACATTGCAGGGAATAGACTGCTGAGATTGGGGTGCTACTGACATCATACTACTGGTTAAAGATAATATTTTAGGAGTGCTTTAAGGGACTGGGGGCACAGTTCTTTGAAGGATTAGATATCACTCTTCAGGGCTGGAAGAACAGAACATGGTTCTCTTTTCAGTTCTGGGGGGCAGCCATTTCCCCAGCTCTTAATAATCTCTCTTAACCCCCTCTCTCCCCCATCCTCCCCCTCTCTCCTCCTCTTTCACCCCTCCTCCCCCATCTGAGCTGGTCTGGAGGGCAGACGGAGGCGGGCGGCAGACAGAGAGGACTGTCTCGGAGGTGACGGTCAGGACGGTCAGCCCTGTGGAACTGATGCTCCTGATTGGCTACTGATGGGCTGGAAAGCAGAAAGAGGACTAGGAGAAGCTGAGGCAGCACTTTCCCTCCCAGGGTCTATTAAAAAACAGGCCAGGAATGCGTCCCTAAAGACACCCTATTTTCTACATAGAGCACTACTTTTGACCAGGACCAATAAGGCTCTGGTGAAAAGTAGTGCACTATATAGGGAATAGAGTGCCATTTGGGATGCATACAGATCCCTCTGCTCTCCTCTGCTCCCCCATCCATCCCATCACTCTCCCTTAACACTGGGCCTAATGGAGCCAGGGAGGCTGGGGCATCATTAGCCAGACCCAGGGAGCGAGGCATCCTTTGCCCAGATGAGAGGCACTCCGCTGGGGGGAGAGCAGGCAATGGAGCTGCCCTGCCCGGGAACCACAGTGGGTGAGAGTATGTGGTACTGTGTGAGGTGTGTGTGTGTGTATGTGTGTGTGTGTGTGTGTGTGTGTGTTTATGTGTGTGTGTGTGTGTGTGTGTGTGTGTGTGTGTGTGTGTGTGTGTGTGTGTGTGTGTGTGTGTGTGTGTGTGTGTGTGTGTGTGTGTAGTGTGTGAGCAGGTGATTAACAATAATGTCTGTCATTAGTGTTTTATCATCACGTGCCACATTACATTCACAAGACAAATGTGTTACTACAACTGTGTGTGTCCCCACTGTTAGTAGAACAACTGTCATTTGTCCCCACTGGACCAGAGCATTCACAAGGCTACTACCACCACTCTCTAATGAGCAGCTGTGATTAACAATAATGTCTGTCATTGATGTTAAAACAGGTTTTGTTATCATCACTGTCCCCACTGGACCAAAGCATTCACATTACATTCACAAGACAAATGCTACTACCACCACTCAACTAACTGTTACTACAACTGTCAGTGATGCTGTCCCCACTGGACCAGAGCATTCACAAGGCTACTACCACCACTCAACTAACTGTTACTACAACTGTCAGTGATGCTGTCCCCACTGGACCAGAGCATTCACAAGGCTACTACCACCACTCAACTAACTGTTACTACAACTGTCAGTAATGCTGTCCCCACTGGACCAAAGCATTCACAAGGCTACTACCACCACTCAACTAACTGTTACTACAACTGTCAGTAATGCTGTCCCCACTGGACCAGAGCATTCACAAGGCTACTACCACCACTCAACTAACTGTTACTACAACTGTCAGTAATGCTGTCCCCACTGGACCAGAGCTCTGTTTTTACACACTAGACTAGAGGCACCTCAGTGGATGGTGTGTCACCAGTGCTGACATATTGGTAAGACCTGATGCAAGGGCCCCAGGACAACCTTTCCCTTGTGTTTGCTCCTTCTTCCTTCTCCTCCCTCATCATGTCTTCTGTTGCGTTGGCCCTGTAATGGACAAGGCGCTGGGGCTTCTGCCAGCCTGTATGACTCTGTAATCTGGTGGAATGCTAACAGTTTGCAACCTGACTCTGCGTCCCTTCAATGTTACCTTAACAGCCCACCATGGCCGGCCCTGCCCTCCCGAGCCACTCCAAGATCCCCTAGCTCTCTCCAGCTCTCTCCAGCCCTCCCTGCCCTCCCTGCCCTGCCCTCCCCAACTCAGCGAAACCCACACCCGACGAGGCGTGAATGTTTCTGTCACTCATATTGAGATATCAGTGTCTTTATAGTTAGAAATCCTCCATATTTTAGCACCCCACTCCAGCTGCACCCATAACTCATAGCTTTGGTGGATCTTGAGCAATGTGGATCTGTTTTATTTTGGGGTCTTTACACAGTGTTTCTGTCTGAAAGGCGATACGGGGGCCAGGCGCCAGTGTGGAGCTGCTGATCCGTGCTATTGGAGGAGCAGCAGTAGGCAGCTGCCAATCATATGACTTTCCATTTCTGACACCATTTTGTTAACAACTTGGGACTTTACTGTTAAGGCGCAAACCATTCAGACACATTTTTAGGTTGTTTTATCTCAGTGATAGACAGCCTACCAACATGAGAAATAATCAATTTGAAATGTTATTCAAAGATATAGAGAGGGGTAGTAGGATGGGGTGGAGAGGGGTAGTAGGGTGGGGTAGAGAGGGGTAGTAAGGTGGGATGGAGAGGGGTAGTGGGGTGGAGAGGGGTAGTAGGGTGGGGTGGAGAGGGGTAGTAGGGTGGGGTGGAGAGGGGTAGTAGGGTGGGGTGGAGAGGGGTAGAGAGGGGTAGTAGGGTGGGGTAGAGAGGGGTAGTAGGGTGGGGTGGAGAGGGGTAGTAGGGTGGGGTGGAGAGGGGTAGGGAGGGGTAGTAGGGTGGGGTGGAGAGGGGTAGAGAGGGGTAGAGAGGGGTAGTAGGGTGGGGTGGAGAGGGGTAGTAGGGTGGGGTGGAGAGGGGTAGAGAGGGGTAGTAGGGTGGGATGGAGAGGGGTAGAGAGGGGTAGTAGGGTGGGGTGGAGAGGGGTAGAGAGGGTAGTAGGGTGGGTTGGAGAGGGGTAGAGAGGTGTGGTAGGGTGGGGTAGAGAGGGGTAGAGAGGGGTAGTAGGGTGGGGTGGAGCTTCCAGAAAATTGGAATGGAAATGGCGCCACACCAAACTGGAAGTCTTCCGACTAGCTTGGAAAGACAGTACCGTGCAGTATCGAAGAGCCCTTACTGCTGCTCGATCATCCTATTTTTCTAACTTAATTGAGGAAAATAAGAACAATCCAAAATTCCTTTTTGATACTGTCGCAAAGCTAACTAAAAAGCAGCATTCCCCAAGAGAGGATGGCTTTCACTTCAGCAGTGATAAATTCATGAACTTCTTTGAGGAAAAGACCATGATTATTAGAAAGAAAATTACGGACTCCTCTTTAAATCTGCGTATTCCTTCAAAGCTCAGTTGTCCTGAGTCTGCACAACTCTGCCAGGACCTAGGATCAAGAGAGACGCTCAAGTGTTTTAGTACTATATCTCTTGACACAATGATGAAAATAATCATGGCCTCTAAACCTTCAAGCTGCATACTGGACCCTATTCCAACTAAACGACTGAAAGAGTTGCTTCCTGTGCTTGGCCCTCCTATGTTGAACATAATAAACGGCTCTCTATCCACCGGATGTGTACCAAACTCACTAAAAGTGGCAGTAATAAAGCCTCTCTTGAAAAAGCCAAACCTTGACCCAGAAAATATAAAAACCTATCGGCCTATATCGAATCTTCCATTCCTCTCAAAATGTTTAGAAAAGGCTGTTGCAACTCACTGCCTTCCTGAAGACAAACAATGTATACGAAAGGCTTCAGTCTGGTTTTAGACCCCATCATAGCACTGAGACTGCACTTGTGAAGGTGGTAAATGACCTTTTAATGGCATCAGACCGAGGCTCTGCATCTGTTCTCGTGCTCCTAGACCTTAGTGCTGCTTTTGATACCATCGATCACCACATTCTTTTGGAGAGATTGGAAACCCAAATTGGTCTACATGGACAAGTTCTGGCCTGGTTTAGATCTCATCTGTCAGAAATATATCAGTTTGTCTCTGTGAATGATTTGTCCTCTGACAAATCAACTGTACATTTCGGTGTTCCTCAAGGTTCCGTTTTAGGACCACTATTGTTTTCACTATATATTTTACCTCTTGGGGATGTCATTCAAAAACATAATGTTAACTTTCACTGCTATGCGGATGACAGACAGCTGTACATTTCAATGAAACATGGTGAAGCCCCAAAATTGCCCTCGCTAGAAGCATGTGTTTCAGACATAAGGAAGTGGATGGCTGCAAACTTTCTACTTTTAAACTCGGAAAAAACAGAGATGCTTATTCTAGGTCCCAAAAACAAAGATATCTTCTGTTGAATCTGACAATTAATCTTAATGGTTGTACAGTCGTCTCTAATAAAACTGTGAAGGACCTCGGAGTTACTCTGGACCCTGATCTCTCTTTTGAAGAACATATCAAGAACCTTTCAAGGACAGCTTCTTTCCATCTACGTAACATTGCAAAAATCAGAAACTTTCTGTCCAAAAATGATGCAGAAAAATTAATCCATGCTTTTGTCACTTCTAGGTTAGACTACTGCAATGCTCTACTTTCCGGCTACCCGGATAAAGCACTAAATAAACTTCAGTTAGTGCTACAGTGCCTTGCGAAAGTATTCGGCCCCCATGAACTTTGCGACCTTTTGCCACATTTCAGGCTTCAAACATAAAGATATAAAACTGTATTTTTTTGTGAAGAATCAACAACAAGTGGGACACAATCATGAAGTGGAACGACATTTATTGGATATTTCAAACTTTTTTAACAAATCAAAAACTGAAAAATTGGGCATGCAAACTCTCTCCAGAAGTTCAGTGAGGATCTCTGAATGATCCAATGTTGACCTAAATGACTAATGATGATAAATACAATCCACCTGTGTGTAATCAAGTCTCCGTATAAATGCACCTGCACTGTGATAGTCTCAGAGGTCCGTTAAAAGCGCAGAGCATCATGAAGAACAAGGAACACACCAGGCAGGTCCAAGATACTGTTGTGAAGAAGTTCAAAGCTGGATTTGGATACAAAAAGATTTCCCAAGCTTTAAACATCCCAAGGAGCACTGTGCAAGCGATAATATTGAAATGGAAGGAGTATCAGACCACTGCAAATCTACCAAGACCTGGCCGTCCCTCTAAACTTTCAGCTCATACAAGGAGAAGACTGATCAGAGATGCAGCCAAGAGGCCCATGATCACTCTGGATGAACTGCAGAGATCTACAGCTGAGGTGGGAGACTCTGTCCATAGAACAACAATCAGTCGTATATTGCACAAATCTGTCCTTTATGGAAGAGTGGCAAGAAGAAAGGCATTTCTTAAAGATATCCATAAAAAGTGTTGTTTAAAGTTTGCCACAAGCCACCTGGGAGACACACCAAACATGTGGAAGAAGGTGCTCTGGTCAGATGAAACCAAAATTGAACTTTTTGGCAACAATGCAAAACGTTATGTTTGGCGTAAAAGCAACACAGCGCATCACCCTGAACACACCATACCCACTGTCAAACATGGTGGTGGCAGCATCATGGTTTGGGCCTGCTTTTCTTCAGCAGGGACAGGGAAGATGGTTAAAATTGATGGGAAGATGGATGGAGCCAAATACAGGACCATTCTGGAAGAAAACCTGATGGAGTCTGCAAAAGACCTGAGACTGGGATGGAGATTTGTCTTCCAACAAGACAATGATCCAAAACATAAAGCAAAATCTACAATGGAATGTTTCAAAAATAAACATATCCAGGTGTTAGAATGGCCAAGTCAAAGTCCAGACCTGAATCCAATCGAGAATCTGTGGAAAGAACTGAAAACTGCTGTTCACAAATGCTCTCCATCCAACATCACTGAGCTCGAGCTGTTTTGCAAGGAGGAATGGGAAAAAAAATTCAGTCTCTCGATGTGCAAAACTGATAGAGACATACCCCAAGCGACTTACAGCTGTAATCGCAGCAAAAGGTGGTGCTACAAAGTATTAACTTAAGGGGGCTGAATAATTTTGCACTCCCAATTTTTCAGTTTTTGATTTGTTAAAAAAGTTTGAAATATCCAATAAATGTCGTTCCACTTCATGATTGTGTCCCACTTGTTGTTGATTCTTCACAAAAAATACAGTTTTATATCTTTATGTTTGAAACCTGAAATGTGGCAAAAGGTCGCAAAGTTCAAGGGGGCCGAATACTTTCGCAAGGCACTGTAAATACGGCTGCTAGAATCCTGACTAGAACCAAAAAATGTGATCATATTACTCCAGTGCTAGCCTCCCTACACTGGCTTCCTGTCAAGGCAAGGGCTGGTTTCAAGGTTTTACTGCTAACCTACAAAGCATTACATGGGCTTGCTCCTACCTATCTCTCTGATTTGGTCCTGCTGTACATACCTACACGAACGCTACGGTCACAAGACGCAGGCCTCCTAATTGTCCCTAGAATTTCTAAGCAAACAGCTGGAGTCAGGGCTTTCTCCTATAGAGCTGCATTTTTATGGAATTGTCTGCATACCCATGTAAGAGACGCAAACTCGGTCTCAACCTTTAAGTATTTACTGAAGACTCATCTCTTCAGTGGGTCCTATGATTGAGTGTAGTCTGGCCCAGGAGTGAAGGTGAACGGAAAGGCTCTGGAGCAACGAACCGCCCTTGCTGTCTCTGCCTGGCCGGTTCCCCTCTTTCCACTGGGATTCTCTGCCTCTAACCCTATTACAGGGGCTGAGTCACTGGCTTACTGGGTCTCTTTCATACCGTCCCTAGGAGGGGTGCGTCACTTGAGTGGGTTGAGTCACTGATGTGATCTTCCTTCCTGTCTGGGTTGGCACCCCCCCTTGGGTTGTGCTGTGGCGGAGATCTTTGTGGGCTATACTCGGCCTTGTCTCAGGATGGTAAGTTGGTGGTTGAAGATATCCCTCTAGTGTTTTGGGGGCTGTGCTTTGGCAAAGTGGGTGGAGTTATATCCATCCTGTTTGGCCCTGTCCGGGGGTGTCCTCGGATGGGGCCACAGTGTCTCCTGACCCCTCCTGTCTCAGCCTCCAGTATTTATGCTGCAGTAGTTTATGTGTCGGGGGGCTCGGGTCAGTTTGTTATATCTGGAGTACTTCTCCTGTCCTATTTGGTGTCCTGTGTGAATATAAGTGTGCTCTCTCTAATTCTCTCTTTCTCTCTTTCTTTCTCTCTCTCCGAGGACCTGAGCCCGAGGACCATGCCTCAGGACTACCTGGCATGATGACTCCTTGCTGTCCCCAGTCCACCTGGCCGTGCTGCTGCTCCAGTTTCAACTTTTCTACCTTATTATTATTGGACCATGCTGTTCATTTATGAACATTTGAACATCTTGGCCATGTTCTGTTATAATCTCCACCCGGCACAGCCAGAAGAGGACTGGCCACCCCACATAGCCTGGTTCCTCTCTAGGTTTCTTCCTAGGTTTTGGCCTTTCTAGGGAGTTTTTCCTAGCCACCGTGCTTCTACACCTGCATTGCTTGCTGTTTGGGGTTTTAGACTGGGTTTCTGTACAGCACTTTGAGATATCAGCTGATGTACGAAGGGCTATATAAATTAATTTGATTTGATTTTGGGTAGAGAGGGGTAGTAGGGTGGGGTGGAGAAGGGTAGAGAGGTGTAGTAAGGTGGGGCGGAGAGGGGTAGAGAGGGGTAGTAGGGTGGGGTGGAGAGGGGTAGAGAGGGGTAGTACGGGGGTTGGAGAGGGGTAGAGAGGGTGGTAGGGTGGGGTGGAGAGGGGTAGAGAGGGGTAGTAGGGTGGGGTGGAGAGGGGTAGTAGGGTGGGGTTGAGAGGTGTAGTAGGGTGGGGTAGAGAGGGGTAGTAGGGTGGGGTGGAGAGGGGTAGAGAGGGGTAGTAGAGTGGGTGGAGAGGGGTAGTAGGGTGGGGTGGAGAGGGGTAGAGAGGTGTGGAGAGTGGTAGAGAGGGGTAGTAGGGTGGGGTGGAGAAGGGTAGTATGGTGGGGTAGAGAGGGGTAGTAGGGTGGGTTGGAGAGGGGTAGTAGGGTGGGGTGGAGAGGGGTAGTGGGGTGTGGAGAGGGGTAGAGAGGGGTAGTAGGGTGGGGTGAAGAAGGGTAGTATGGTGGGGTAGAGAGGGGTAGTAGGGTGGGGTGGAGAGGGGTAGTAGGGTGGGGTGGAGAGGGGGTAGTGGGGTGTGGAGAGGGGGGTAGAGAGGGGTAGTAGGGTGGGGTGAAGAAGGGTAGTATGGTGGGGTTTGAGGGGGTAGAGGGGTAGTAGGGTGGGGTGGAGAGGGGTAGTAGGGTGGGGTAGAGAGGGGTAGTAGGGTGGAGTAAAGAGGGGTAGATAGGGGTAGTAGGGTGGGTTTGAGAGGGGTAGTAGGGTGGGTTTGAAAGGGGTAGAGAGGGGTAGTAGGGTGGGGTGGAGAGGGGTAGTAGGGTGGGGTGGAGAGGTGGAGTAAAGAGGGGTAGATAGGGGTAGTAGGGTGGGTTTGAGAGGGGTAGTAGGGTGGGTTTGAAAGGGGTAGAGAGGGGTAGTAGGGTGGGGTGGAGAGGGGTAGTAGGGTGGGGTGGAGAGGGGTAGTAGGGTGGGGTGGAGAGGGGTAGAGAGGGGTAGTAGGGTGGGGTGGAGAAGGGTAGTATGGGGGGGTCGAGAGGGGTAGTAGGGTGGGGTGGAGGGGGTAGTAGGGTGGGGTAGAGAGGGGTAGTAGGTTGGGGTAGAGAGGGGTAGAGAGGGGGGTAGAGAGGTGTAGTAGGGTGGGTTTGAGAGGGGTAGTAGGGTGGGTTTGAGAGGGGTAGAGAAGGGTAGTAGGGTGGGGTGGAGAGGGGTAGTAGGGTGGGGTGGAGAGGGGTAGTAGGGTGGGGTGGAGAGGGGTAGTAGGGTGGGGTGGAGAGGGGGTAGAGAGGTGTGGAGAGGGGTAGAGAGGGGTAGTAGGGTGGGGTGGAGAAGGGTAGTAGTGTGGGGTAGAGAGGGGTAGTAGGTTGGGGTAGAGAGGGGTAGAGAGTGGTAGAGAGGTGTAGTAGGGTGGGGTAGAGAGGGGTAGTAGGGTGGGAGTAAAGAGGGGTAGATAGGGGTAGTAGGGTGGGGTGGAGAGGGGTAGTAGGGTGGGGTGGAGAGGGATAGAGAGGGGTAGTAGGGTGGGGTGGAGAGGGGTAGAGAGGGGTAGTAGGGTAGAGAGGGGTAGTAGGGTGGGGTAGAGAGGGGTAGTAGGGTGGGGTAGAGAGGGGTAGTAGGGTGGAGTAAAGAGGGGTAGATAGGGGTAGTAGGGTGGGTTTGAGAGGGGTAGTAGGGTGGGTTTGAAAGGGGTAGAGAGGGGTAGTAGGGTGGGGTGGAGAGGGGTAGTAGGGTGGGGTGGAGAGGGGTAGAGAGGGGTAGTAGGGTGGGGTGGAGAAGGGTAGTATGGTGGGGTAGAGAGGGGTAGTAGGGTGGGGTGGAGGGGGTAGTAGGGTGGGGTAGAGAGGGGTAGTAGGTTGGGGTAGAGAGGGGTAGAGAGGGGTAGAGAGGTGTAGTAGGGTGGGTTTGAGAGGGGTAGTAGGGTGGGTTTGAGAGGGGTAGAGAAGGGTAGTAGGGTGGGGTGGAGAGGGGTAGTAGGGTGGGGTGGAGAGGGGTAGTAGGGTGGGGTGGAGAGGGGTAGTAGGGTGGGGTGGAGAGGGGTAGAGAGGTGTGGAGAGGGGTAGAGAGGGGTAGTAGGGTGGGGTGGAGAAGGGTAGTAGGGTGGGGTAGAGAGGGGTAGTAGGTTGGGGTAGAGAGGGGTAGAGAGTGGTAGAGAGGTGTAGTAGGGTGGGGTAGAGAGGGGTAGTAGGGTGGAGTAAAGAGGGGTAGATAGGGGTAGTAGGGTGGGGTGGAGAGGGGTAGTAGGGTGGGGTGGAGAGGGATAGAGAGGGGTAGTAGGGTGGGGTGGAGAGGGGTAGAGAGGGGTAGTAGGGTAGAGAGGGGTAGTAGGGTGGGGTGGAGAGGGGTAGTAGGGTGGGGTGGAGAAGAGTAGTAGGGTGGGGTGGAGAAGGGTAGAGAGGGCTGGATTAGGGGCTCATTGTCATAACAACAGCACTGGTAACTCTCCAAAAGGCGAAAACATCCCACACCTCCCCTCCTCTTCTCCTCTCAGTGTATTTAGGGGAGTTCTCATCTTGTTAGCCAGGTGGTATACAATGGAGATTTGTGGTTGGAACATGGAGACTCTGGGGTGGGGTTGAGGGGGAATGAGGGCTGAGGTGAATTGTCAGGGAAACCTGTGGAAAGTCACAGCCCCATGCCGAGAGGCGTTCATTGGGCAACTTGTGAGGCTATCACAGGAAATGGCCAGGGACCGCTGACTGTTGTTTGCCCTTTCGAGGTGTTTGTTGTCGCCCTGTGTGCGTGTGCGTGCTTGTTGTCACACTGTGTCAGCGCGGGTGCGGGAGCTCATGCCAGGGGAAGCTGTTTTAGCATGTTCATAAAAAGCCACATTTAGCATTGTGACAACAACTGTTTATAAACAGGGAGCTACTGTGAAAAGCCATTCACACACTACAAAGTCAACCTCTTACAAAGCCACTAACCCCCTCAGTATTTCCAGGTTGCTGCTTTGCGTCTTTAGTTCTGTGTACAGGCGCAGGTAGAGAACAATAGCTGTACTGTGAGCTGTGAGGGACTTTTGTGTGACGTTATGGTTTTGATTAGCAGAGTGACAGGTGCCATGATTAAAATGGGTGATAGTAATAGTGTGGCATTCATGCATTGACAACTTTGCTGTGCATGTCTTCCCCATTAGGGTAACCTCACGGCCCAAGAGGAAATTCATCTGTCTTGTCACATCCTTCCCATTCTCTCTGTTGAAAGGACGTGGCTGGAGTATCTCAGTGCCGGGTGCATGCTTATGAAGGGAAAAGTGTTTGTGTGTGTTTGGTGTGTGTTTGTGTGTGTGTCAATTTAAACAGATGTACTGTAATGTATGTACAGTACCAGTCTAAAGTTTGGAGACACCTACTCATTCAAGGGTTTTTCTTAATTTGTACTATTTTCTACATTGTAGAATAATAGTGAAGACATCAAAACTATGAAATAACACATATGGAATCATGTAGTAACCAAAAAAGTGTTAAACAAATCAAAATATATTTTATATTTGAGATTCTTCAAAGTAGCCACCCTTTGCTTTGATGACAGCTTTGCACACTTTTGGCATTCTCTCATCCAGCTTCACCTGGAATGCTTTTCCAACAGTTTTGAAGGAGTTCCCACACATGCTGAACACTTGTTGGCTGCTTTTCCTTCACTCTGCCATCCAACTAATCCAAAACCATCTCAATTGGGTTGAGGTCGGGTGATTGTGGAGGCCAGGTCATCTGATGCAGCACTCCATCACTCTCCTTCTTGGTCAAATAGCTTTTCCACAACCTGGAGGTGGGTTGGGTGATAGTCCTGTTTGAAAACAAAGTTAGTTCCACTAAGCGCAAACCAGATGGGATGGTGTATCGCTGCAGAATGTTGTGGTTGCCATGCTGGTTAACGTGACGTGAATTCTAAATAAATCACCTGCATTGTCACCAGCAAAGCAACCCCACACCATCACACCTCCTCCTCCATGCTTCACGGTGGGAACCACACATGCGGAGATCATCCATTCACCTGCTCTGTGTCTCACAAAGACACAGCGGTTGGAACCAAAAATCTCAAATTTGGACTCATCAGACCAAAGGCCAGATTTCCACATGTCCATTGCTTGTGTTTCTTGGCCCAAGCAAGTCTCTTCTTATTATTGGTGTCCTTTAGTAGTGGTTTCTTTGTAGCAATTCAATCATGAAGGCCTGATTCACACAGTCTCCTCTGAACAGTTTATGTTGAGATGTTTCTGTTCCTTAAACTCTGTGAAGAATTTATTTGGGCTGCAATTTCTGAGGCTGGTTTTATTTTTATTTTATTTCACCTTTATTTAGCCAGGTAGACTAGTTGAGAACAAGTTCTCATTTACAATTGCGACCTGGCTAATATAAAGTAAAGCAGTTCGACACATACAACAACACTGTCATGACTTCCGCCGAAGTTGGCTTCCCTGCCTGTTCGGGTGGTGCTCGGCGGTCGTCGTCACCGTCCTACTAGAAGTTGGCTTCCCTGCCTGTTCGGGCGGTGCTCGGCGGTCGTCGTCACCGTCCTAGTAGAAGTTGGCTTCCCAGCCTGTTCGGGCGGTGCTCGGCGGTCGTCGTCACCGTCCTACTAGAAGTTGGCTTCCCTGCCTGTTCGGGCGGTGCTCGGCGGTCGTCGTCACCGTCCTACTAGAAGTTGGCTTCCCTGCCTGTTCGGGCGGTGCTCGGCGGTCGTCGTCACCGTCCTACTAGAAGTTGGCTTCCCTGCCTGTTCGGGCAGTGCTCGGCGGTCGTCGTCACCGTCCTACTAGAAGTTGGCTTCCCTGCCTGTTCGGGCGGTGCTCGGCAGGCGTCGTCACCGTCCTACTAGCCGCCACCGATCCGTTTGTCTGTTTGTTTTGTCTTATTAGCTTCACCTGTGTTTCTGTTGTTTGGCTTAATGAGCTTCCCTATATTTAGTAGGTAGACCTGTCCTTGTTTTGTGCGGGATTGTCTTTATGTTACGTGTGTGCATGTTAGGTAGAGGTGGATTTATTTTCTTAACTTGGCACCTTGTGTTTTTTGGGTTGTCACGTTGTATGTCCGCGCCCTGTATTGTTGGGCTTATCCTTTTGTGTGCCGAAGTAAAGAGCACTTTACCCCAGTGGAACTCTCTGCGTCTGATTCCTTCACCCACCTAGTCCCGCGTGACAAACACAGAGATACACATGGAATAAACAAAACATAAAGTCAATAATACAGTAGAAAAAGTCTATATACAGTGTGTGCAAATGAGGTAGAATAAGGGAGGTAAGGCAATAAATAGGCCATAGTGGCGAAGTAATTACAATATAGCAATTAAACACTGGAGTGATAGATGTGCAGAAGATGAATGTGCAAGTAGAGATATTGGGGGGCAAAGGAGGAAAATAAATAAATACAGTGTGGGGATGAGGTAGTTGGATGGGCTATTTTCAGATGGGCTATGTACAGGTGCAGTGATCTGTGAGCTGCTCTGACAGCTGGTGCTTAAAGTTAGTGAGGGAGATATGAGTCTCCAGCTTCAGTGATTTTTGCAGTTCGTTCCAGTCATTGGAAGCAGAGAACTGGAGGAAAGGCGGCCAAAGGAGGAATTGGCTTTAGGGGTGACCATTGAAATATACCTGCTGGAGCGCGAGCCACGGGTGGGTTCTGCTATGACCAGTGAGCTGAGATAAGGTGGGGCTTTACCTAGCAGCGACTTGAAGATGACCTGGTAACTCTAATGAACTTCTCCTATGCGACAGATGGGTTTTCATTTCCTGTGGCGGTCCTCATGAGAGCTAGTTTCATCATAGCGCTTGATCGTTTTTGCAACTGCACTTGAAGAAACTTTCAATGTTCTTGACATGTTCCGTATTGACTGACCTTCATGTCTTAGAGTAATGATTGACTGTCGTTTCTCTTTGCTTATTTGAGCTGTTCTTGCCATAATATGGCCTTGGTATTTTACCAAATAGTGCTATCTTCTGTATACCACCCCTACCTTTTTTATTTTATTTTTTTATTTCACCTTTATTTAACCAGGTAGGCTAGTTGAGAACAAGTTCTCATTTACAACTGCGACCTGGCCAAGATAAAGCATAGCAGTGTGAACAGACAACACAGAGTTACACATGGAGTAAACAATTAACAAGTCAATAACACAGTAGAAAAAAAGGGGAGTCTATATACAATGTGTGCAAAAGGCATGAGGAGGTAGGCGAATAATTACAATATTGCAGATTAACACTGGATTGATAAATGATCATGTACAGGTAGAGATATTGGTGTGCAAAAGAGCAGAAAAGTAAATAAATAAAAACTGTGGGGATGAGGTAGGTGAAAATGGGTGGGCTATTTACCAATAGATTATGTACAGCTGCAGCGATCGGTTAGCTGCTCAGATAGCTGATGTTTGAAGTTGGTGAGGGAGATAAAGGTCTCCAACTTCAGCGATTTTTGCAATTCGTTCCAGTCACAGGCAGCAGAGTACTGGAACGAAAGGCGGCCGAATGAGGTGTTGGCTTTAGGGATGATCAGTGAGATACACCTGCTGGAGCGCGTGCTACGGATGGGTGTTGCCATCGTGACCAGTGAACTGAGATAAGGCGGAGCTTTACCTAGCATGGCCTTGTAGACGACCTGGAGCCAGTGGGTCTTGCAACGAATATGTAGCGAGGGCCAGCCGACTAGAGCATACAAGTCGCAGTGGTGGGTAGTATAAGGTGCTTTAGTGACAAAACGGATGGCACTGTGATAAACTGCATCCAGTTTACTGAGAAGAGTGTTGGAAGCAATTTTGTAGATGACATTGCCGAAGTCGAGGATCGGTAGGATAGTCAGTTTTACTAGGGTAAGCTTGGCAGCGTGAGTGAAGGAGGCTTTGTTACGGAATAGAAAGCCGACTCTTGATTTGATTTTCGATTGGAGATGTTTGATATGGGTCTGGAAGGAGAGTTTGCAGTCTAGCCAGACACCTAGGTACTTATAGGTGTCCACATATTCAAGGTCGGAACCATCCAGTGTGGTGATGCTAGTCGGGCATGCGGGTGCAGGCAGCGATCGGTTGAAAAGCATGCATTTGGTTTTACTAGCGTTTAAGAGCAGTTGGAGGCCACAGAAGGAGTGTTGTATGGCATTGAAGCTCGTTTGGAGGTTAGATAGCACAGTGTCCAATGACGGGCCGAAAGTATATAGAATGGTGTCGTCTGCGTAGAGGTGGATCAGGGAATCGCCCGCAGCAAGAGCAACATCATTGATATATACAGAGAAAAGAGTCGGCCCGAGAATTGAACCCTGTGGCACCCCCATAGAGACTGCCAGAGGACCGGACAGCATGCCCTCCGATTTGACACACTGAACTCTGTCTGCAAAGTAATTGGTGAACCAGGCAAGGCAGTCATCCGAAAAACCGAGGCTACTGAGTCTGCCGATAAGAATATGGTGATTGACAGAGTCGAAAGCCTTGGCAAGGTCGATGAAGACGGCTGCACAGTACTGTCTTTTATCGATGGCGGTTATGATGTCGTTTAGTACCTTGAGTGTGGCTGAGGTGCACCCGTGACCGGCTCGGAAACCAGATTGCATAGCGGAGAAGGTACGGTGGGATTCGAGATGGTCAGTGACCTGTTTGTTGACTTGGCTTTCGAAGACCTTAGATAGGCAAGGCAGAATGGATATAGGTCTGTAACAGTTTGGGTCCAGGGTGTCTCCCCCTTTGAAGAGGGGGATGACTTCGGCAGCTTTCCAATCCTTGGGGATCTCAGACGATATGAAAGAGAGGTTGAACAGGCTGGTAATAGGGGTTGCGACAATGGCGGCGGATAGTTTCAGAAATAGAGGGTCCAGATTGTCAAGCCCAGCTGATTTATACGGGTCCAGATTTTGCAGCTCTTTCAGAACATCTGCTATCTGGATTTGGGTAAAGGAGAACCTGGAGAGGCTTGGGCGAGGAGCTGCGGGGGGGCCGGAGTTGTTGGTCGAGGTTGGAGTAGCCAGGCGGAAGGCATGGCCAGCCGTTGAGAAATGCTTGTTGAAGTTTTCAATAATCATGGATTTGTCGGTGGTGACCGTGTTCCCTAGCCTCAGTGCAGTGGGCAGCTGGGAGGAGGTGCTCTTGTTCTCCATGGACTTCACAGTGTCCCAGAACTTTTTGGAGTTGGAGCTACAGGATGCAAACTTCTGCCTGAAGAAGCTGGCCTTAGCTTTCCTGACTGACTGTGTGTATTGGTTCCGGACTTCCCTGAACAGTTGCATATCGCGGGGACTGTTCGATGCTATTGCAGTCCGCCACAGGATGTTTTTGTGCTGGTCGAGGGCAGTCAGGTCTGGAGTGAACCAAGGGCTGTCACAACAACAACTGATTGGCTCAAACAAATTAAGAAGGAAATAAATAATTCCACAAATTAACTTTTAACAAGACACACCTGTTAATTGAAATGCATTCCAGGTGACTACCTCATGAAGCTGGTTGAGAATATGCCAAGAGCGTGCAAAGCTGTCATCAAGGCAAAGGGTGGCAACTTTGAAGAATCTCAAATATAAAATATATTTTGATTTGTTGAACACTTTTGTGGTTACCACGTGATTCATAGTTTTGATGTCTTCACTATTATTCTACAATGCAGAAAATAGTAAAAAATTAAGAAAATCCCTGGAATGAGTAGGTGTGTCCAAACTTTTGACTGGTACTGTATGTGTACTCTGAGTGGCGTGAAATGTCAGGTTGAGTATCTGACCATTTGTGATATGGTGTGTGTGTGAGGTGTGTAAGGTCTGTGTTTAGCTCACGTTTGTGAGCTGGTGTATGAAGAGTGAGGGGATGGTGTGTGTTTGTGTGTGTGCTTACGTGCATTTGGGTGTGTGTGGTGGCAGTATACGGTAGCATTGGTTGTCTAGGTAAGGTCAAATTCAGAGGCTGTAAACACCAGTCGGGCCTTCAGTCGGGCCTTCAGTCGGGCCTTCAGTTGGGCCGTCAGTCAGGCCGTCAGGGCGTCGCACGGCTCTGGGCAAATGTTTGTGAGAACACCTCTGTAAACATGACCATCCAAAGGGGGTCAGCCAAGAGGTGGCCGACACCTTAGCCACCACACTAATACCGCAGTCATGTCAACGGAAGTGTAAGGCTATACCCAGTTTTCCTAACAAGTGAACTCGGTCGGAGGCACCCAGGCATCTCAAGACTCCTAACACATGTCCCCTCAACTCAAAATACACCCCTTATTTTCGGCATGCACCCTCTTAATTATTTCAGTGACTGAATTTGAGACGATTGGGTTCTTAAAGGTCTGGGGAGAGATGGCAGGGAGAAGGTTTCGGGCAAGCAACAACCCCCCACTTTCTCTTCGCTGAGCTGTCTGTGTCCCCACCACTCTCCCTTCCTCTCTCTCCCCCCCCCCTCTCGTTAGCTCTGCTCCCATCCAACCAACTCCCAACCTGGCTCTGGGAGTGCTAAGATCTCTCTCTCTCACTCTCTCAATTCAATTCAAGAGGCTTTATTGGCATGAGAAACATATGTTAACATCGCCAAAGCAAGTGAAGTAGATAATATACAAAAGTGAAACAGTCAACATTAACACTCACAGAAGTTCCAACAGAATAAAGATGTTACAGATGTCATATTATATATATATATACATACACTGCTCAAAAAAATAAAGGGAACACTTAAACAACACAATGTAACTCCAAGTCAATCACATTTCTGTGAAATCAAACTGTCCACTTAGGAAGCAACACTGATTGACAATAAATTTCACATGATGACATCACAATGTCACCATCAGTGAAGCAAATGGAATAGACAACCTCCATGCCCGGCTGGAAATTATCCTCGCTGTAGGCAAATGAGATGCATGGCCTGTTGAATCAACCTCATCACCACCAGACACCCCCAATAAAAAGTAGAGTGGTTCTGCAGGTGGTGACCACAGACCACTTCTCAGTTCCTATGCTTCCTGGCTGATGTTTTGGTCACTTTTGAATGCTGCAGGTGGTGACCACAGACCACTTCTCAGTTCCTATGCTTTGGCTGATGTTTTGGTCACTTTTGAATGCTAGTGGTAGCATGAGACGGAGTCTACAACCCACACGAGTGGCTCAGGTAGTGCAGCTCATCCAGGATGGCACATCAATGTGAGCTGTGACAAGAAGTTTTGCTGTGTCTGTCAGCGTAGTGTCCAGAGCATGGAGGCGCTACCAGGAGACAGGCCAGTACATCAGGAGACGTGGAGGAGGCCGTAGGAGGGCAACAACCCAGCAGCAGGACTGCTACCTCTGCCTTTGTGCAAGGAGGAGCAGGAGGAGCACTGCCAGAGCCCTGCAAAATGACCTCCAGCAGGCCTCAAATGTGCATATATCTGCTCAAACGGTCAGAAACAGACTCCATGAGGTTGGTATGAGGGCCCGACGTCCACAGGTGGGGGTTGTGCTTACAGCCCAACACCGTGCAGGACGTTTGGTATTTGCCAGAGAACACCAAGATTGGCAAATTCGCCACTGGCGCCCTGTGCTCTTCACAGATGAAAGCAGGTTCACACTGAGCACATGTGACAGACGTGACAGAGTCTGGAGACGCCGTGGAGAACGTTCTGCTGCCTGCAACATCCTCCAGCATGACCGGTTTGGCAGTGAGTCAGTCATGGTGTGGGGTGGCATTTCTTTGGGGGGGGGGCGCACAGCCCTCCATGTGCTCGCCAGAGGTAGCCTGACTGCCATTAGGTACCGAGATGAGATCCTCAGACCCCTTTTGAATTATTTGTGGATCTGTGTAATCTGAGGGAAATATGTGTCTCTAATATGGTCATACATTGGGCAGGAGGTTAAGAAGTGCAGCTCAGTTTCCACCTCATTTGGTGGGCAGTGTGCACATAGCCTGTCTTCTCTTGAGAGCCAGGTCTGCCTACGGCGGCCTTTCTCAATAGCACAGCTATGCTCACTGAGTCTGTACATAGTCAAAGCTTTCCTTCATTTTGGGTCAGTCACAGTGGTCAGGTATTCTTCCACTGTGTACTCTCTGTTCAGGGCCAAATAGCATTCTGGTTTGCTCTGTGCTTTTGTTAATTATTTCAAATGTGTCAAGTAATTATCATTTTCTTTTCTCATGAGTTTGTTGGGTCTAATTGTGTTGCTGTCCTGGGGCTCTGTGGGGTGTGTTTGTGTTTGTGAACAGAGCCCCAGGACCAGCTTGCTTAGGGGACTCTTCTCCAGGGTCATCTCTCTGTAGGTGATGGCTTTGTTATGGAAGGTTTGGGAATCGCTTTCCTTTTAGGGGGTTGTAGAATTTAACGTCTCTTTTATGGATTTTGATAATTAGCGGGGTTTCGGCCTAATTCTGCTCTGCATGCATTATTTGGTGTTCTACGTTGTACACAGTGGATATTTTTGCAGAATTCTGCATGCATCTCTCTCTCTCTTTGGGAGTACTAAGATCTCTCTCTCTCTCTGGGAGTGCTAAGATTATCTCTCTCTCTCTCTCTCTGGGAGTGCTAAGATCTCTCTCTCTCTCTCTCTCTGGGAGTGCTAAGATCTCTCTCTCTCTCTCTGGGAGTGTTCAGATCTCTCTCTCTCTCTCTCTCTCTGGGAGTGCTAAGATCTCTCTCTCTCTCTCTCTGGGAGTGTTCAGATCTCTCTCTCCTTCTCTCTCTCTGGGAGTGCTAAGATCTCTCTCTCTCTCTGGGAGTGTTCAGATCTCTCTCTCCCTCTCTCTCTGGGAGTGCTAAGATCTCTCTCTCTCTCTCTCTCTGGGATTGATAACATTTGAATTTGAGGTGGGGGAGGGGACACATACACAATTCGGACACAATTGGAACTGAATGAGAATAATAAACTTCCCCTTAAAACACACATTCACCTTTAAGCCCAACGGTCAAAAAGACCGTTTGCATTCCCCTTTAAGCCCAACAGTCAAAGAGACAGTTGACATTTTCGTAGCAACTGTTGGGTGCATCACTGGTTAAATATAAACACTGGACTGTGTCGTTGATTATTTCCCACAATCTTTGGAGAGGAAGGAATAAGAAGGGGCGGCTGTTGAAAAGATAAATGATATCCAACTGGGTTTCATCTGAGAAAGGCCAGGCTACCTTCTCTCAGTCTAAAGTAAGTTGTAAAGCAAGTTGTACAAATTATCTACAGAGTTTGCAATTCCCAAATGGTAAGTCTGATATATCACAGAGGGAAACTTGAATCCTGGGCTGTTACCAGAGATTTATTGGCGGCTGTATTTTTCTAGTGTCAACTGATGTTCCGTCAGACTAAGCTAGGGTCTTACATTGCAAAGCACCCCTTCACCCCTCCTCACCCTCTTCACTCCACTCACCCTCCCTCGCCCCCTCACACCTCCTCACCCCTTTCCTCAACCCCTTCACCCCTCTCCTCACCCTCCTCACCCATCCACACCCTCCTCACCCCTCTCCTCACCCTCCTCACCCTTTTCCTCAACCCCTTTACTCCTCTCCTCACCCTCCTCACCCATCCTCACCCTCCTCACCCCTCTCCTCACCTTCCTCACCCCTTTCCTCAACCCCTTCACCCCTCTCCTCACCCTCCTCACCCATCCTCACCCTCTTCACCCTCCTCACCCCTCTCCTCACCCCTTTCCTCAACCCCTTCACCCCTCTCCTCACCCCCCTTACCCATCCTTGCCCTCCTCACCCCTCTCCTCCCCCTCCTCCCCCATCCTCACCCCCCTTCTCACCCTCCTCACCCCCTCCTCACCCCTCCCCCTCACCCCTCTCTCCTCACCCTTCTTCTCACCCTCCTCACCCATCCTCACCCCTCTCCTCACCCTCCTCACCCATCCTCACCCCTCTCCTCACCCTCCTCACCTGTCCTCACCCATCTCCTCACCCTCCTCACCTGTCCTCACCCCTCTCCTCACCCTCCTCACCCCTCTCCTCACCCTCCTCACCCTCTCTCACCCCTCACCTCTTTCCTCACTCCTCCTCACCCTCCCTCACCCCCTCACATCTCCCCACCCCTCTCCTCACCCTCCTCACCCACCTCTTCACCCCCCTCACCCCCTGACCTCTTTCCTCACCCCTCCTCACTCCTCTCCTAACCTTCCTCACCCTCCTCACCCCTGCTCACCCCTCTCCTCACCCTCCTCACCCCTCTCCTCACCCTCCTTAACCACCTCTCACCCTCCTCACCCCCCTCTCACCCCATCACCTCTTTCCTCACTCCTCACCCCTCGTCACCCCTCTCTTCACCCACTCTCAAGACCTCACCTCTCTCCTCACTCCTCCTTACCCCCCTCCCAGCCCTTACTGGGCTCCCGAGTGGCGCAGCGGTCTAAGGCACTGCATTTCAGTGCTAGAGGAATCACTACAGACCCTGGTTTGATCCCGGGCTGTATCACAACCGGCCATGATTGGGAGTCCCATAGGGCTGCGCACAATTGGCCAAGCATCGTCCAGTTAAAGGAAGGTTTTGTCAGGGTAGGCCATCATTGTGACTTGCCTAGTTAAATAAAGGTTAAATAAAAAAATACAAAATAAATTACCCATCTCCTCACCCCTCCTCCTCACCCCTCCTCACCCTTCTATACTACCCCTCTTCAACCCAACCCTTCCATCAACAGCCGGAGAGCATTTACATTTGAGCTATTCCTGTGAGAGTGTTAAACACAACAGATTAAGATGCATCGCAAACATCCAAGGCTAGCATTAGCCCACTTATCTGATTAGTGTGGCCGTGCTAACACACAGGATACCCCCCGAGCAGCCTACAGCAGTGGTGCTGTGTAAGGGCCTAGGTAACCGCAGTATGAGCATCAAAGGACATGGAGGATTAGTTTCCTTCAGTTAAACCGTGCTCAGGCTGGAGTTCAGAGATTAATGGAGGACAGAGAACCCCCCCCCCAAACACACACACACAAGATATCAGAGGCGCTGACATATGGAGGGAAAGGACAGCAACGCTAGTGCTGATATTTCGATGCTTGTTTTTCACAATTTATTTCCCTACTCAGATGTAAAAATGAGAACCGTTAGAGAGTGAAATGGTGTCTCAGAAGTTGTGGTTGATTGACAGATAGCTTGTGTAATGCTAATATTACAGTTTAAGGGTGTTTCAGCATGTTACTGTAAGTAGCAACACATAAGTCTAACCTTTAGCTCCCCACTGAAAGCTGATCCCCCCCCACACACACACACACACACACACACACACACGCACGCACGCACGCACGCACGCACGCACACACATGCACGCACACACACGTACACTTGCACACCCACACATCCCCGCTACCCGAACCCCCCCCCCCACACACACACACACTCACATCTCCCCCAACCCCGCCCCACACACACACCTAACTAAATCCTGTTTTTGCAAGTGCTGGTGTAAGATATACCACACCTTGGACTGTGGCTGGCTCTGTCTCCCCACCCACCTCAGTAACAGGAAACAGTGAGCATGATCCATCTTAAATCCTTCCTGTTGTGGGAGGGTCACAGAGTCAGGGCTGGTCACACAATCCTCCCCATCACCACCCCAGTACAAATTGCTTATGGGGACTAATGTCATTCCTAAAAGTGGCCCGTGAACATGCTCGGTGGGGAATATTCTCAAGTTAGTTTGTGTCCTGTCAGCTCCATTCATGAGCACACACATGATTGGCTTGGTGACCTGACCCTGAGGTAACACACATGGTTGGCTCTGTGCCTCTCCCTGCAGTAACACACGTGGTTGGCTTGGGACCTGTCCCTGAGGTAACACACATGGTTGGCTGGGTACCTGTCCCTGAGGTAACACACATGGTTGGCTGGGTACCTGTCCCTGAGGTAACACACATGGTTGGCTGGGTACCTGTCCCTGAGGTAACACAGGTTGGCTGGGTACCTGTCCCTGAGGTAACACACATGGTTGGCTGGGTACCTGTCCCTGAGGTAACACACATGGTTGGCTGGGTACCTGTCCCTGAGGTAACACACATGGTTGGCTGGGTACCTGTCCCTGAGGTAACACACATGGTTGGCTGGGTACCTGTCCCTGAGGTAACACACATGGTTGGCTTGGGAACCTGTCCCTGAGGTAACAGAGCCTTCGCTTGGTCACCTGTCTCTCAGGTAACACACATGGTTGGCTTGGGACCTGTCCCTGAGGTAACACACTTGGTTGGCTTGGTCACCTGTCCCTGAGGAAACACCCATAGTTGAATTGGTCACCTGTCCCTGAGGTAACACACTTGGTTGGCTTGGACACCTGTCTCTGAGGTAACACCCATGGTTGGTTTGGTGACCTGTCCCTGAGGTAACACACATGGTTGGCTTGGGACCTGTCCCTGAGGTAACACCCATGGTTGGTTTGGTCACCTGTCCCTGAGGTAACACACTTGGCTGGCTTGGTCACCTGTCCATGAGGTAACACACTTGGTTGACTTGGTCACCTGTCCCTGAGGTAACACACTTGGTCGGCTTGGTGACCTGTCCCTGAGGTAACAAACATGGTTGGCTTCGGCACCTGCCCCTGAGGTAATACACATGGTTGGCTTGGTCACCTGTCTCTGCGGTAACACACACACTTTCTCCCTCTGACTTTCTTTTCTCTGATATACACACATACTCACACACACACACACGGGCGTGCCCACACACACAAACAAGCGCACACACATACACACTGACACACATGTCATTTTAAAAGAGCCTAGCTTGGCAGGTTGTGTGGCAGCAGCCAGTCTCTTTCTACCATATATGAGCTGAGAAGGTCTTCCTCAGCTGTTAGCCACAATTACCCTACTCTCTCTCTCTCTCACACATGCACGCACACACACACACACACACACACACGCACGCACGCACGCACACACACACACACATGCACACACACACGCACGCACGTGCGCACACACACGCACGCACGCACACACACGCACACACACGATGACTCTTCACTCTCTCCACTACTGCCCTTTCAGTGAAAGCTTACACACTGTAACCTAATATGTGTGTGGTACAAGGTCACACGCACAGTTAAGTGCCACTGAGTGTGTGCAGCAGTTGTTAGTGATAGCTTATGTATTTGTAGATTTCAACAAACAGGCTTTTCAAATGAACATTCAAAATGAACAAATTAATCGCCATTTAGACTGTGGATGGACATTTTCCTTAACATTATATTGTGCTCTACTTAAACATTCACATTTCCTGTCTCAGCATCAGTTACTGAAAATGATTCTAATAAAACAAGGAATCACAGACAGGCTTCTAGAGCGACAGAGCAGTTTGTCCCCCCATTTAAACTGATGGCCAGACAGAGAAGAGCCTCTCTCTCTCTCCTCTCTCAGGAGGTTACCCTTTGTAATAGGACATCTCAACCTTGGCTCTACGTCTGGGGCCTCCACATAAAACACTCAGGCGGCGGGAGAAAAACTCTGATGGAGAAAGAAAAATCAGTCAGCTCCCAGCTCGCTTGCCCAAATGAAAAAAGTTTGCTGTGAAGATTGAACTCCATGAGACAAGGTGTACCATTAAATCAATCTAAGCGGCATCTTCCCATCCCATTAGGGAAACCATTGGTCTCTGAGCTGCTTGGAGTTGGGCTACAGTAGTACCTATCGGTCCCTTGACATAGCAGTCGGCTGCCTCTACTCCCTCACTCAGCTCCCCTCCCCACGGTGGGCTTGTTGGAAAAAATGAATTTATTCTCAGTGATTTACCTGACTAAATAAAGGTTAAGAAAATAAATAGAACCGAGAGTTGGATTAAAAATGACTGATTTGTGTTTTACTATAAATTGCATTCGGAAAGTATTCAGACCCCTTGACTTTTTCCACATTTTGTTACTTTACAGCCTTATTCTAAAATTGATTAAATTGTTTTTTCTTCATCAATCTACACACATCTTTCCCTCGATCCTGACTAGACTCCCAGTCCCTACAGCTGCAAAACATCCCCTCAACATGATGCTGCCACCACCATGCTTCACCAGAGGGTTGGTGCCAGGTTTCCTTCAGAACTGACATTACGGCCAATGAGTTCCATCTTGGTTTCTTCAGACCAGAGAAACTTGTTTCTCATGGTCTGAGAGACCTTCAGGTGCATTTTGGCAAACTCCAAGCGGGCTGTCATGTGCCTTTTCCTGAGGAGTGTCTTCCATCTGGCCACTCCACCATGAATGCTTGATTGATGGAGTTCTGCAGAGATAGTTGTCCTTCTGGAAGGTTCTCCCATATCCACAGAGGAACTCTGGAGGAAGGCCCTTCTCCCCCGATTGCTCAGTTTGGCCGGGAAACGAGCTCTAGGACGAGTCTTGGTGGTTCCAAACATCTTCCATTTAGAATGATGGATGCCACTGTGTTCTTGGGAACCTTCAATGCTGCAGAAATGTTGTTCTACCTTTCCCCAGATATGTGCCTTGACACAATCCTGTGTCAGAGCTCTACGGACAATTCCTTCAACCACATGGCTTGGTTTTTGCTCTGACATGCACTGTCAACTGTGAGACCTTTTATAGGCAGGTGTGTGCCTTCCCAAATCATGTCCAATCAATTTAATTTTCCACAGGTGGACTCCAATCAAGTTGTAGAAGCAGCTCAAGGATGATCAATGGAAACCTGTTTCCATGAGACACTTTGAGTCTCATAGCAAAGAGTGAATGCTTATGTAAATAAGGTATTTATGTTTTGTTTTAAATACATTTGCAAAAATTTAAAAAACCTGTTTTTGCTTTGTCATTATGGGGCATTGTGAGTAGATTGATGTGGGGAAAAAAATATTTAATCAGTTTTAGAATAAGGCTGTAACATAACAAAATATGGAAAATTCAAGGGGTCTGAAAACTTAACGAATATTTATACTCAACACTCACTCGCTCGCTCGCTCGCTCGCACGCACGCACGCACGCACGCACGCACGCACGCACGCACACACACACACACACACACACACACACACACACACACACACACACACACACACATTGATGTGCATACATAGTTGTGTAACACAAAGCTTTAACATCCCAAACTCACTCAATCACCATTTCCAAAGTGATCTGATAGAGAAATGACCTAAATGGCTGTACAAACTGGGGCTGCTAAGTAAATGCTAATATGTGTCAGAGCCTGGTGTTGGATTTATGAGTACCATCTGGTTCCTACAGCATACAGTACAATATTAGCTTACAATGTTAGCTTTGATCAGGACCTCCCTGTTCATTCTCCCCAATCACTCATCACCCTACCCAGGGAGGAATTAGCTGTGAGTTCACTTTAGCCTAATCATGTTTTTCACTGTAGCTCTACACTCATCTGAATAGAAATGTAATTCATTTACATTCCAGCAGTACTGAATATTTATGTTTTTAAAGCATACATGATTGTGCAATTAGACACAACAGTCGTTATTAGAATTCATACATGTTGCCCAGAAATTAGATGCTTAAAAATTCCAGGACTGAATATGTATGAATATTTATGTTAATGTCATATTTTTTTATTAAAATATATGTTTTGTAATAATAATGCAATGCTTCGTCACACGTAACATGATGTAAAACATTTGGCCAGCGGATAATATAATATATTGAAGACACTGGTATTTTTAAGGCACATTTAAGGTGTCTAGGCCAAACATAATTATTTTGAAAAAAAGCCACATAATTATAAAACAATCAATAATTGGTTGTACAACGGCTCAGTAAGAGAAAATAGTGAACTTTGCTAAGAATTTCCTCCAATCCATCTGTCCAAACAAGTTTATTTCAGCATCTGTCTTCTTGGTCTTAGCTCTAGGTCTAACATTGATGTCTAATACCATTTGATGAAACGCCAAAGATTTCCCATTACATATCCTAAACCAGTCACTGGCTAATTGGCGTGTTAGAGTCAGATTTACAGCTTCTCTCCTTTCCTTTCTGTCTTTGTGTCTGTATCCACACCCGCCAGTCTCAGAACGGCTGTATGTCATGATCCCGTGTCAGCGAAATCAATCCTTATATATTTTAAGGTTCAGATTTTGATTTCATGAGTCTACAGGGAAACGGCTTTAAAGCGAAAATGACTATTCTACCCTTTTTGTCTTCCATCTGCTGTCCTATTGATTGTCTCTCTCCCCTCGCTCTCTCATTCTCTCTCTATCCCTCTCCCCTCTCTCTCTTGTTTCCACGCTCCCTTGCTCCCCAGTGGTGACCCCAGGCCTGTTGTCTGCTGGCTGGCTAGCGCTGAGCACTGAAGACATAGTTGAGTCAAAAAATACTAACAAGAGTCGGTGATCTATCTCAATGTGTCTCCTCTCCGTTAGCGAGTTCTGATAATTGTCATGTTGCAGCAGCAGCAGAGGTCATGGTAGTGGTGGTGGTGGTAGTGTGTAATGGTGGTGGTAGTGGTAGTAATGGTGATGGTAGTATTGGTGGTAGTGGTAGTGGTAGTGGTGGTAGTGATGGTGGTAGTGGTGGTAGTGGTAGTAGTGGTGGTGGTGGTAGTGGTGGTGGTGGTGGTAGTAGTAGTGGTAGTAGTGGTGGTGGTAGTGGTGTTGGTAGTGGTAGGGGTAGTAGTGGTGTTGGTAGGGGTTGAAAGATTAGTGGAATCTGTGTGGGTAGCTGGACAGGTAGGATGACTGACAGTGAAGGTGAGCAGGTGGTCACGTGTCAGGTGACAGAGGAATGGATGAGACTGAGGCAGGAATTCCTTTAACCATAAAGTGGTATATTTACTGAGTAGTCTGTGGTGGATTCATGGACACACAGAACTTCTGGATCAGATGGAGTTAAGGAAAAGAAAGCAGCGAGATCAGGCGATGGCAATTTCCTCCTTTTATGGAGTTGAGATCTGTCTGACATTTCCACCTGACCTAATTAAAGCGCCCCTGGCCCAGCTGAATAAATGGCAATGAATTAAAGGATTATTCCACCAACTCCGTGGGCCTTTTCTACAGGGGTAGTAGTGGTGGTGGTAGAGAAAGTGGTTGTGTTTGTGGTGGTGGTGGTAGTAGTAGTGGTAGTAGTGGTGGTGGTGGTAGTGGTAGTAGTGGTTGTAGTGGTGGTGGTAGTGGTGTTGGTAGTGGTAGGGGTAGTAGTGGTGTTGGTAGTGGTAGGGGTAGTAGTGGTGGTGGTAGAGAAACTGGTTGTGTTTGTGGTAGTAGTGGTGGTAGTTTTGGTAGTAGTGGTGGTAGTGGTAGTGGTGGTGGTGGTGGTGGTGGTGGTTGTGGTGGTAGTAGTAGTAGTGGTAGTAGTATAGGTGTTGGCTGTAGTGGTGATGGTGTTGGTAGTAGTGGTGGTGGTGCTGGAAATAGTGGTAATAGTGGTAGTAGTGGTGGAAGTGGTAGTGGTGATGGTGGTGGTATTATTGGTGGTCATTGTGATAGTGGTGGTGGTGGTGGTAGCTGTGTTAGGGGTGCTGGCTGAGGTAGTAGTGGTGTTAGTGCTGGTTGTAGTAGTGGTGGTGGTAGAGGTAGTGGTGGTAGTTTTGGTAGTGGTGATGGTAGTGGTGGTGGTAGTGGTAATGGTAGTGGTAATGGTAGTAGTAATGGTGGTGGTTGAGGTAGTGATGGTGTTAGTGGTGGTAGTTTTGGTAGTGGTGGTAGTTTTGGTAGTGGTGGTGGTAGTGGTGGTGGTAGTGGTGCTAGTGGTATTGGTAGTGGAAGTGGTGTTGGTGGTGGTAGTGGTAATGGTAGTAGTAGTGGTGGTTGTGGTGGTGGTAGTGGTAGTAGTGGTGGTGGTGGTGGAAGTAGTGGTGGTGGTACTAGTGGTTGTGGGAGTGGTGGTGGTGTTGGTAGTGGTGGTAATGGTAGAGGTAGTAATGGTAGAAGTGGTAGTGTGATGGTGGTGGTAGTATTGTTGGTTGTTGTGATGGTGGTGGTGCTGGTAGTAGTAGTGATGGAGGTGGTAGTGGTGTTAGTGGTGGTGATGGTAGTGGTGGGGTGGTGGTAGTGGTGGTAGTTGTGGTAGTTGTTTTAGTAGTGGTGATGGTGGTAGTGCTGGGAGTTGTGGTGTTAGTAGTAATAGTGGTGATGGTAGCAGTGGTAGTAGTGGTAGTAGTAGTGGTGATGGTGGTGGTAGCTGTAGTGATAGTGGTGGTGGTAGAGGTGGTAGTGGTGGTGGTAGTGCTGGTGGTAGGTGTAGTGCTGGTGCTGGTAGTGGAAGTAGTGGTGTTAGTGATGGTAGTGGTTGTGGTATGGGTACTGCTGGTGGTAGTGATAATGGTAGTAGTAGTGGTGGTGTTAGTGGTGGTAGTGGTGGTGGTAGTGGTATTGGTAGTGGAAGTGGTCGTTATGGTGGTAGTGGTGGTGGTTGTAGTGGTGGTGGTAGGGGTGGTTGTGGTAGTAATGGTGGAAGTGGTTGTGGTGATGGTGGTGGTAGTATTGTTGGTCATTGTGATGGTGGTGGTGGTGGTGGTGGTGGTAGTATTAGTGATGGTGGTGGTGGTAGTAGTTGTGACGGCCATGGTGGTGGTGGTAGTAGTAGTGACGGCCATGTTGGTGGTGGTGGTGGTTGTGGTAGTAATGGTGGAAGTGGTTGTGGTGATGGTGGTGGTAGTATTGTTGGTCATTGTGATATTGGTGGTGGTAGTAGTAGTGATGGTGGTGGTGGTAGTGATTGTGGTGGTTGTAGTAGTGGTAGTAATGGTCAAATCAAATCAAATGTTATTTGTCACATACACATGGTTAGCAGATGTTAATGCGAGTGTACCGAAATGCTTGTGCTTCTAGTTCCGACAATGCAGTAATAACCAACAAGTAATCTAACTAACAATTCCAAAACTACTGTCTTATACACACAAGTGTAAGGGGATTAAGAATATGTACATAAAGATATATGAATGAGTGATGGTACAGAGCAGCATAGGCAAGATACAGTAGATGGTATCGAGTACAGTATATACATATGAGATGAGTATGTAAACAAAGTGGCATAGTTAAAGTGGCTAGTGATATATGTATGTATTACATAAGGATGCAGTAGATGATATAGAGTACAGTATATACGTATACATATGAGATGAATAATGTAGGGTATGTAAACATTATATTAGGTAGCATTGTTTAAAGTGGCTAGTGATATATTTTACATCATTTCCCATCAATTCCCATTATTAAAGTGGCTGGAGTTGAGTCAGTGTGTTGGCAGCAGCCACTCAATGTTAGTGGTTGCTGTTTAACAGTCTGATGGCCTTGAGATAGAAGCTGTTTTTCAGTCTCTCGGTCCCAGCTTTGATGCACCTGTACTGACCTCGCCTTCTGGATGACAGCGGGGTGAACAGGCAGTGGCTCGGGTGGTTGTTGTCCTTGATGATCTTTATGGCCTTCCTGTAACATCGGATGGTGTAGGTGTCCTGGAGGGCAGGTAGTTTGCCCCCGGTGATGCGTTGTGCAGACCTCACTACCCTCTGGAGAGCCTTATGGTTGTGGGCGGAGCAGTTGCCGTACCAGGTGGTGATACAGCCCGCCAGGATGCTCTCGATTGTGCATCTGTAGAAGTTTGTGAGTGCTTTTGGTGACAAGCCGAATTTCTTCAGCCTCTTGAGGTTGAAGAGGCGCTGCTGCGCCTTCGTCACGATGCTGTCTGTGTGAGTGGACCAATTCAGTTTGTCTGTGATGTGTATGCCAAGGAACTTAAAACTTACTACCCTCTCCACTACTGTTCCATCGATGTGGATAGGGGGGTGTTCCCTCTGCTGTTTCCTGAAGTCCACAATCATCTCCTTAGTTTTGTTGACGTTGAGTGTGAGGTTATTTTCCTGATACCACAAGTGGTTGTGGTGATGGTGGTGGTAGTATTGTTGGTCATTGTGATGGTGGTGGTGGTGGTGGTAGTAGTAGTGATGGTGGTCGGGCACTGATGTTTGGCGATTTGGCCTGGTTCACAGTTGCCGTTCTAATTCATACCAAAGGTTTGAGGTCAGGGCTCTGTGCAGCTCAGTCAAGTTCTTTGACACCAATCTCGACAAACCATTTCTGTATGGACCTCGTTTTGTGCATGGGGGCATTGTCATGCTGAAACAGGAAAGGGCCTTCCCCAAACTGTTGCCACAAGGTTGGAAGCACAGAATTGTCTAGAATGTCATTGTATGCTGTAGTGTTAAGACGATTATTCCTCCTTCACCAAACTTTACAGTTGGCCCTATGCATTCGGGCAGGAAGCATTCTCCTGGCATCCCTCGAATCCAGATTCGTCCGTTAGACTGCCAGATGGTGAAGTGTGATTTATCACTCCAGAGAACGCGTTTTCACTGCTCCAGAGTCAAATGGCGGGCAGGCTTTAAACCACTCCAGCCGACGCATGGTATTTAGCATGGTGATCTTAGGCTTGTATGTGGCTGCTCGGCCATGGAAACCCATTTCATGAAGCTCCCAACGAACAGTTCTTGTGCCGACATTGCTTCCAGAGTAACGAGTGTTGCAACTGAGGACAGACGATTTTACACGCTACGTGCTTCAGCACTCTGCGGTCCCGTTCTGTGAGCTTGTGTGGCTTGGAAAAATTCCCTAGAAAGGCCAAAACCTAGGAAGAAACCTAGAGAGGGGTGGCCAGTCCTCTTCTGGCTGTGCCGGGTGGAGATTTTAACAGAACATGGCCAAGATGTTCAAATGTTCATAAATGACCAGCATGGTCAAATAATAATAATCACAGTAGTTGTCGAGGGTGCAGCAAGTCAGCACCTTAGGATTAAATGTCAGTTTGCTTTTCATAGCCGATCATTAAGAGTATCTCTACCACTCCTGCTGTCTCTAGAGAGTTGAAAACAGCAAGTCTGGGACAGGTAGCACGTCTGGTGAACAGGTCCGGATTCCATAGCCACAGGCAGAACAGTTGAAACTGGAGCAGCAGCACGGCCAGGTGGACTGGGAACAGCAAGGAGTCATCATGCCAAGTAGTCCTGAGGCATGGTCCTAGGGCTCAGGTCCTCCGAGAGAGAGAAAGAGAGAATTAGAGAGAGCATACTTAAATTCACACAGGACACCGGATAAGACAGGAGAAGTACTCCAGATATAACAAACTGACCCTAGCCACCCGACACATAAACTACTGCAGCATAAATACTGGAGGTTGAGACAGGAGGGGTCAGGAGACACTGTGGCCCCACCGATGATACCCCCGGACAGAGACAAACAGGAAGGATATAACCCCACCCACTTTGCCAAAGCACAGCCCCCACACCACTAGAGGGATATCTTCAACCACCAACTTACCATCCTGAGACAAGGCCGAGTATAGCCCACAAAGATCTCCGCCAAGGCACAACCCAAGGGGGGGCACCAACCCAGACAGGAAGATCACGTCAGTGACTCAACCCACTCAAGTGACGCACCCCTCCTAGGGATGGCATGAAAGAGCACCAGTAAGCCAGTGACTCAGCCCCTTTAATAGGGATAGAGGCAGAGAATCCCAGGGGAAAGAGAGGAACCGGCCAGGCAGAGACAGCAAGTGCGGTTCGTTGCTCCAGAGCCTTTCTGTTCACCTTCATACTCCTGTGCCAGACTACACTCAATCATATGACCCACTGAAGAGATGAGTCTTCAGTAAAGACTTAAAGGTTGAGACCGAGTCTGCGTCTCTCACATGGGTAGGCAGACCATTCCATAAAAATGGAGCTCTATAGGAGAAAGCCTTGCATCCAGCTGTTTGCTTAGACATTCTAGGGACAATTAGGAGGCCTGCGTCTTGTGACCGTAGCGTACGTCTAGGTATGTACAGCAGGACCAAATCAGAAAGATAGGTAGGAGCAAGCCCATGTAATGCTTTGTAGGTTAGCAGTAAAACCTTGAAATCAGCCCTTGCCTTAACAGGAAGCCAGTGTAGGGAGGCTAGCACTGGAGTAATATGATCAAATTTTTGGGTTCTAGTCAGGATTCTAGCAGCCGTATTTAGCACTAACTGAAGTTTATTTAGCCGGAAAGTAGAGCATTGTAGTAGTCTAACCTAGAAGTAACAAAAGCATGGATTAATTTTTCTGCATCATTTTTGGACAGAAAGTTTCTGATTTTTGCAATGTTACGTAGATGGAAAAAAGCTGTCCTTGAAACAGTCTTGATATGTTCGTCAGAAAAGAGAGAACAGAGTCCAGAGTAATGCCGAGGTCCTTCACAGTTTTATTTGAGACGACTGTACAACCAACCAGATTAATTGTCAGATTCAACAGAAGATCTCTTTGTTTCTTGGGACCTAGAACAAGCATCTCTGTTTTGTCAGTTTAAAAGTAGAAAGTTTAACATCACTGAGCTCTTCATTAAGGTCATTCTACTGCCAATATTTGTCTATGGGGACTGCATGGCTGTGTGCATGATTGTATACACTCGTCAGCAATGGGTGTGGCTGAAATAGCCAAATCCACTAATTTGAAGGGGTGTCCACATACTTTGTATATATATAGTGTAGATCATTCTGCTACACCAATTGATCAAACATGCTAAATACTAATTGAGCAAACATGCTAAATTGTTTGTCAACAATAAAGTAGTCTTTATACTCTGGTGTCTCATCAATAAAGGATTATTTATACTTGGTGTTTGTCAACAATACAGTAGTCTTTATACTCTGGTGACTCATCAATAAAGGATTATTTATACTTGGTGTTTGTCAACAATACAGTAGTCTTTATACTCTGGTGACTCATCAATAAAGGATTATTTATACTTGGTGTCTGTCAACAATAAAGGACCTTTGACCTGCAGTATATGTGTTATAATTGTGCTACTGTAGTGTTTGACTCCATTAGAATTCATGTAGTGGTGGAGCAGACATCTGCTGATGTAGAAAGGGTTTTATAAATACATTTGATTGATTGATTGAGCTGTAGGCAGAGATTGTTGAGATGAGGGGATAGACAGACAGGGGGATAAAGTGATGGAAAGAGAACGAGACAGACAGTGGGATATAGAGAGGGAGAGACAGACAGAGGGATAGCGTGAAGGAGAGAAAGAGAGACAGACAGAGTGAGAGAGGGAGGGATAGAACGAGAGACAGACAGACAGAGTGAGCGAGCGAGCGAGCGAGAGAGAGAGAAAGAAAGACAGACACCCAGAGTGAGGGAGGGTGAGACAGACAGACAGAGTGAGCGAGAGAGAAAGAGAAAGAGAGACAGACACCCAGAGTGAGGGAAGGAGGGAGGGAGGGAGGGACAGACACAGAGTGAGGGAGGGTGAGAAAGAGAGACAGACACCCAGAGTGAGGGAGGGTGAGACAGACAGACAGAGTGAGCGAGAGAGAGAGAGAGAAAGAGAAAGAGAGACAGACACCCAGAGTGAGGGAAGGAGGGAGGGAGGGAGGGACAGACACAGAGTGAGGGAGGGTGAGACAGACAAACAGACAGAGTGAGGGAGGGACAGACAGACAGACTGACAAACAGACAGACAGAGTGAGAGAGGGAGGGATAGAACAAGAGACAGACAGACAGAGTGAGCGAGAGAGAGAGAAAGAGAGACAGACACCCAGAGTGAGGGAGGGTGAGACAGACAGACAGAGTGAGCGAGAGAGAAAGAGAAAGAGAGACAGACACCCAGAGTGAGGGAAGGAGGGAAGGAGGGAGGGAGGGAGGGAGGGAGGGAGGGGGAGGGAAGGAGGGAAGGAGGGAGGGAGGGAGGGACAGACACAGAGTGAGGGAGGGTGAGACAGACAGACAGACAGCCAGAGTGAGGGAGGGTGAGACATACAGACAGACAGCCAGAGTGAGGGAGGGTCAGACAGACAGCGTGAGGGAGGGACAGACAAACAGACAGACAGAGTGAGGGAGGGACAGACAAACAGACAGAGGGAGGGAGGGAGGGAGGGAGGGAGGTACAGACAAAGAGACAGACAGAGTGAGGGAGGGACAGACAGACAGACTGACAAACAGACAGACAGAGTGAGGGACAGACAGACAGACAAACAGACAGACAGAGTGAGGGACAGACAGACAGACAGACAAACAGACAGACAGAGTGAGGGACAGACAGACAGACAAACAGACAGACAGAGTGAGGGACAGACAGACAAACAGACAGACAAAGTATGGTTATGTTTACTGTTAATTTTGATAGTTTATTTCACTTTTGTATATTATCTACAAACACTTGCTTTGACAAAGTGTTAACACTTTTCCCATGCCAATAAAGCCCCTTGAATTGAGTTGAATAGATAGATATAGATAGATAGATAGATAGATAGATAGATAGATAGATAGATAGATAGATAGATAGATAGATAGATAGATAGATAGATAGATAGATAGACAAGGCAAGAAGATAGATAGACAAGGCAAGACAAGGCAAGAAGGGCATTCTATGACATCAAAAGGAACATAAAATTCAACATACAAATTAGGATCTGGCTAAAAATACTTGAATCAGTGTGAGGTCTGGGTTCAGACAGACAGCACCACAGACAAACAGACAGACAGAGTGAGAGGCTCTGCATGCAAATTCTGACAAAAATATCCTCCGCGGACAACGTGGAAAACCAAATAATGCATGCAGAGCAGAATTAGGCCAAAATCCGCAATTATCAAAATCCAGAAAACAGACAGACAGAGTAAATTCTACAACTACCTAAAAGGTGTCAGAGTCGTGTGTATAGGTTGCAGGGAAGTCAGGAGCAGGAGAATGAAACTGAGTGTAATGGAGTTATTTAATAACAATAAACAAAACATACTCCAACACTAAATGTAACAATAAACAAAGTGGGTATGAGGGTCCGACGACACACAAATACCAACACAACACTGAATAACAAACAATCTCTGACAAAGACGTGAGGGAAACAGAGGGTTAAATACACAACAGGTAATGAATGGATTGAAACCAGGTGTGTAGGAAGACAGACACAAGTGAGGAAACAGACAGACAGACAGAGTGAGGAAGGCAGACTGACAAACAGACAGAAAATGAAAAATGGATCAGTGATGGCTAGAAGACCGGTGAGGGACAGACAGACACCGACAGACAAACAGACAGACCGACTTTGTGACAAAAGGAAACAGACCCAAACCTTCCATAACAAAGCCATCACCTACAGAGAGATGAACCTGGAGAAGAGTCCCCTAACAGACTGTCCTGGAGCTCTGTTCACAAACACAAACACACCCCACAGAGTCCCAGGACAGCAACAGACAATTAGACCCAACAGACAAATCATGAGAAAACAAAAAGATAATCACTTGACACATTGGAAAGAATTAATAAAAAACAACACATTGGAAAGAATTAACAAAAACAAAGCCAGAATGCTATTTGAGACCTAAACAGACAGTACAGCAGAGTGGCAGAATAGACTGACCACTGTGACTGACCCAAACAGACAGAAGAGTTGACTATGTACAGACAAACAGACAGATAGCCTTGCTATTGAGAAAGGGACAGAGGCAGACCTGTTCTCAAAGAGAAGACAGGCTATGTGCACACTGCCCACAAAATGAGGTGGAAACTGAGCTGCACTTCCAAACCTCCTGCCAAATGTATGACCATATTAGAGACACATATTTCCCTCAGATTACAGATCCAACAAAGAATTCGAAAACAAACCCAATTTTGATAAACTCCCATATCTACTGGGTGAAATTCCACAGTGTGCCATCACAGCAGCAAGATTTGTGACCTGTTGCCACAAGAAAAGGTCAACCAGTGAAGAACAAACACTATTGTAAATACAACCCAATGATTTATTTACAGACCAGACAGACAGACAGAGTTATTTTCATTTTGACAGACATTGACAGACAGATATACAGTGGGGCAAAACAGACATAGTCAGCCACCAATTGTGCAAGTTCTCCCACTTAAAAAGATGAGGGCCTGTAATTTTCATCATAGGTACACTTCAACTATGACAGACAAAATGAGAAAAAAGACAGAAATTTATTTGCAAATTATGGTGGAAAATAAGTGTTTGGTCACCTACAAACAAGCAAGATTTCTGGCTCTCACAGACCTGTAACTTCTTCTTTAAGAGGCTCCTCTGTCCTCCACTTGACACCTGTATTAATGGCACCTGTTTGAACTTGTTATCAGTATAAAAGACACCAGACAACCTCAAACAGTCACACTCCAAACTCCACTATGGCCAAGACCAAAGAGCTGTCAAAGGACAGACAAACAGACAGATTGTAGACCTGATCAGGGAGTGGGTACAGACAAAGAGACAGACAGAGTGAGGGAGGGACAGACAGACAGACTGACAAACAGACAGACAGAGTGAGGGACAGAAGAAACAAACTGACAGACAATTGATTACAGACAGACAGACAAACAGACAGACAGACTGACAATCTCCAGACGATCTGGGGCTCAGGCAG
>NC_088235.1:103570392-103607892 GCF_036934945.1 Oncorhynchus masou masou
GAACTCCAGGGAGGCTGGGTAGGGTGAACTCCAGGGGAGGCTGGGTGAAGTCCAGGGAGGCTGGGTAACTCCAGGGGAGGCTGGGTTGAACTCCAGGGGAGACTGGGTTGGGTGAATACCAGGGGAGGCTGGGTAGGGTTAACACCAGGGGAGGCTGGGTAGGGTGAACACCAGGGGAGGCTGGGTAGGGTGAACTCCAGGGGAGGCTGGGTAGGGTGAACTCCAGGGGAGGCTGGGTTGGGTGAACTCCAGGGGCAGGAGGCTGGGTAGGGTGAACTCCAGGGGAGGCTGGGTAGGGTGAACTCCAGGGGAGGCTGGGTAGGGTGAACTCCAGGGGAGGCTGGGTAGGGTGAACTCCAGGGAGGCTGGGTAGGGTGAACTACCAGGGAACTCCAGGCTGGGTAGGGTGAACACCAGGGGAGGCTGGGTAGGGTGAACTCCAGGGGAGGCTGGGTAGGGTGAACTCCAGGGGAGGCTGGGTAGGGTGAACTGGGTAGGGTGAACCAGGGGAGGCTGGGTAGGGTGAACTCCAGGGGAGGCTGGGTTGGGTGAACTCCAGGCTGGGTAGGCTGGGTAGGGTGAACTCCAGGGAGGCTGGGTGAACTCCAGGGTGAACTCCAGGGGCTGGGTTGGCTCCAGGGTGGGTGGGTGAATACCAGGGGAGGCTGGGTAGGGTGAACACCAGGGGAGGCTGGGTAGGGTGAACTCCAGGGGAGGCTGGGTAGGGTGAACTCCAGGGGAGGCTGGGTAGGGTGAACTCCAGGGGAGGCTGGGTAGGGTGAACTCCAGGGGAGGCTGGGTAGGGTGAACTCCAGGGAGGCTGGGTAGGGTGAACTCCAGGGGAGGCTGGGTAGGGTGAACTCCAGGGGAGGCTGGGTAGGGTGAACACCAGGGGAGGCTGGGTAGGGTGAACTCCAGGGGAGGCTGGGTAGGGTGAACACCAGGGGAGGCTGGGTAGGGTGAACACTGGGTAGGGTGAACAGGGGAGGCTGGGTAGGGTGAACTCCAGGGGAGGCTGGGTAGGGTGAACTCCAGGGGAGGCTGGGTAGGGTGAACTCCAGGGAGGCTGGGTAGGGTGAACTCCAGGGAGGCTGGGTAGGGTGAACTCCAGGGAGGCTGGGTAGGGTGAACTCCAGGGAGGCTGGGTAGGGTGAACTCCAGGGGAGGCTGGGTAGGGTGAACTCCAAGGGAGGCTGGGTAGGGTGAACACCAGGGAGGCTGGGTGGGTAGGGTGAACTCCAGGGGAGGCTGGGTAGGGTGAACTCCAGGGAGGCTGGGTAGGGTGAACTCCAGGGGAGGCTGGGGGTGAACTCCAGGGAGGCTGAACTCCAGGGGAGGCTGGGTAGGGTGAACTCCAGGGGAGGCTGGGTAGGGTGAACACCAGGGGAGGCTGGGTAGGGTGAATACCAGGGGAGGCTGGGTAGGGTTAACTCCAGGGGAGGCTGGGTAGGGTGAATACCAGGGGAGGCTGGGTTGGGTGAATACCAGGGGAGGCTGGGTAGGGTGAATACCAGGGGAGGCTGGGTTGGGTGAATACCAGGGGAGGCTGGGTTGGGTGAATTCCAGGGGAGGCTGGGTAGGGTGAATACCAGGGCAGGCTGGGTTGGGTGAATACCAGGGGAGGCTGGGTAGGGTGAATACCAGGGGAGGCTGGGTAGGGTGAATACCAGGGGAGGCTGGGTTGGGTGAACTCCAGGGGAGGCTGGGTAGGGTTAACTCCGGGCCACAGGAGACAGGGTGTGGTCACACAATCCAGACAGGGAGTATGCCTCTGGGGACCTCAGAGAACCTCAGTCTAGAGTTACAGCCTGGCATTAAAGACTAGACGTAACACAATAAATGCAAATCTGTGACATTCAAATTTGTATGACGTTACGTTTGGTGTGATTACATAAGGGCCAACCTTAACCCCTAATCTTAACCGCTAACCCCTAGGCTAGCTAACGTTAGCCACCTAGCCACCGAGCTAACGTTAGGCACCTAGCCTCCTAGCTAATGTTAGCAACCTAGCCACCTAGCTAATGTTAGGCACCTAGCCACCTAGCTAATGTTAGCCATCTAGCCACCTAGCTAATGTTAGCCACCTAGCCATCATACTCATTTGAATGTCAAAGATGGACTTTTACTATGTTACGTCTACCCCTGAGTACAGGTTGAGAGTTAGGCTCCTACCCCAGTGTGTGTCACTCTGATTTGGGGAGTATGGGGCTCCAGGGGCCATGTTTCCCCCAGTGTGGGTAAACAACTCCACGCCCAATGGAAACAGAGACGATGGGAAGACGATGGGATGGGAGGCTGGTTGTGGTCTGTTTATGGGTCCCTTATGTACTGTGTTTACAGACCACACAAAGGGAAGAGTGAAACAAACAAACATGAACACACACACACATATGCCATGTGCCTGCGTCTTCAGGACAATCACACACTCCTGGGGCCCACAGATGATGACAGTCACCGTACTTAAAAAGGAAAAATAAAGACATAAACAAATGGATGATTCACCAAGTCGTCTCTGTGAAAATGTTTTGTTTAAAGCACAAAGCAGGACTAAAAATCTGTGCCACGTCAGACTCCAGGGGCACCAAGAGAGGCCCTCCAGTCTGCATGGTGCCACCATCATCCTGGTGCCACCCTCATTCTGGTGCCACCCTGGTTTTGTCCTGGTCTACTGGATTCTGATGAAGGATGTTGGCAGTTGAAATGTAATGTTTTTAACCAAAAAGGTTGAATGAAATTAGTAGATTTTAATTGTGAGACACTCTGTGAGCATGTGAGCCCTCCTTCAGATACTGGGTGTGCATGCGTGCGTACGCTCGTTCCTGTGTGTTCTTGCGTGCATGTCTGTGTATGTGTGCCAGTGTGCCCATTTTGTCTGGGTGGGTGTGTGTGAGAGTGTGTGAGAGTGACACAGAGGAGGGGATGGAGGATTGATGTGGTGCAGCGAGCTAAAGTACCCCCACACCCCCCCAGCTGGTGTCTCCATGACACAGGGCTGCAGGTTCAGTGAGTGTGTCTGGGAGATCAAGGCACTGTGCCAGTGTACGATAACAGAGAGGTTTACACACATCTAAACGTGGCACAAGAACTGAACAGAGAAATAATTAGCGAAATAACGAAGAAGACCATGTTCTGTTTGTATCACTGATGGATAAATTGACAATGAATTGTGTGAGCAGCAAATAGTGTATGTAGGGTATGTAAGTTCCTATCTTCAGGTTCTTCTCTGTAGTATAGACCTATATTATCCTCTCATGTTTCTCCTGTCTCTACTGTTAGTATCCTCTATACACTCTTAGAAAAAAAGGTGTTATCTCGAGCCTTAAAGGGTTCTTCGGCTTTCCCCATTGAAGAACCCTTTTTGGTTCGAAGGTAAAAACCCGTTTGGTTCTAGGTAGAACCCTATTGGGTTCCATGTACAGGGAGGAGGTGAGGGCCCTCGGAGTGTGGTGTCAGGAAAATAACCTCACACTCAACGTCAACAAAACTAAGGAGATGATTGTGGACTTCAGGAAACAGCAGAGGGAACACCCCCCTATCCACATCGATGGAACAGTAGTGGAGAGGGTAGTAAGTTTTAAGTTCCTCGGCATACACATCACAGACAAACCGAATTGGTCCACCCACACAGACAGCATCGTGAAGAAGGCGCAGCAGCGCCTCTTCAACCTCAGGAGGCTGAAGAAATTCGGCTTGTCACCAAAAGCACTCACAAACTTCTACAGATGCACAATCGAGAGCATCCTGGCGGGCTGTATCACCGCCTGGTACGGCAACTGCTCCGCCCACAACCGCAAGGCTCTCCAGAGGGTAGTGAGGTCTGCACAACGCATCACCGGGGGCAAACTACCTGCCCTCCAGGACACCTACACCACCCGATGTTACAGGAAGGCCATAAAGATCATCAAGGACAACAACCACCCGAGCCACTGCCTGTTCACCCCGCTATCATCCAGAAGTCGAGGTCAGTACAGGTGCATCAAAGCTGGGACCGAGAGACTGAAAAACAGCTTCTATCTCAAGGCCATCAGACTGTTAAACAGCAACCACTAACATTGAGTGGCTGCTGCCAACACACTGACTCAACTCCAGCCACTTTAATAATGGGAATTGATGGGAAAGTATGTAAAATATATCACTAGCCACTTTAAACAATGCTACCTAATATAATGTTTACATACCCTACATTATTCATCTCATATGTATACGTATATACTGTACTCTATCATCTACTGCATCCTTATGTAATACATGTATCACTAGCCACTTTAACTATGCCACTTTGTTTACATACTCATCTCATATGTATATACTGTACTCGATACCATCTACTGTATCTTGCCTATGCTGCTCTGTACCATCACTCATTCATATATCTTTATGTACATATTCTTTATCCCCTTACACTTGTTTTGGAATTGTTAGTTAGATTACTTGTTGGTTATTACTGCATTGTCAGAACTATAAGCACAAGTATTTCGCTACACTCGCATTAACATCTGCTAACCATGTGTATGTGACAAATAAAATTTGATTTGATTTGATTACAACCCTTTCCCCAGAGGGTTCTACATGGAACCCAAAACAGTACAACCTGGAACCAAAAAGGGTTCTCGTATGGGGACAGCCGAAGAACCTTGATGGAACCCTTTTTCTAAGAGTGTATAGAGGTGTATGGTTCTATCCCCACCTGAGGCACAGTATGAACATTGGACATCAATGCCCATAAATGGCTCATCAAACATGCAACACACGCCGTCCCTGTATTCTCATTCCCAGTTTGTCCGGACCATAACTCAGGTCTCTTCTCAAACACTACGGCACATTAGTGAGGACCTGCAATTAGAACATCACCACCTGTAGGACAGGACAGATATTGCATAGAAATGCAGTACTGTGGGCTGTTGAGAACGCTAGAGAAGAGAGCGAGAGAGGGAGAGAGAGACAGACAGGCAGGCAGACAATCTGATAGAGAGAGATAGATAGAAAGTGAGAGTGCGAGGAGAGGTAGAACACACAAAGAGAGAATGAGAGATCTTCATAGCAGATTTCAAAAAGGTGTTAAATAAAGTACAACTAGAATATACATATAAAAGCCTGCACAACTTTATTTTCGGTTAATCTCTTATACAATGGGTTATGCAGAGCAACCACAGCTGTAGAATAGTAAATAATGGTTACATCTCAGAAAGTATTGAGCTTTTAAGAGGAGTAAAACAAGGCTGTCCATTGTCTCCAAATCTATTTATTACGGTCATCAAAATGCTAGCTATTAAAATTAGAACCTACAAGAACATCAAGGGTTTGGAAATCCAGGAGTTAAAAACAAAAGTGTCAATGCAGGCCGATGACTCCAGTTTTTTCTTAAGTCCTCAATCTGAATCCCTGCACAGTCTCATTGAGGATCTTGATCACTTTTCTAGCCTCTCTGGACTAAAACCTAGTTATGACAAGTGCACCATATTATGTATTGGTTCGTTAAGACACAATGTTTACACTACCTTGTAGTTTACCAATAAAATGGGTGGGTGGTGAAGTAGACATACCTGGTATTCATATCTCAAAAAATATAAATTAACTTACCACAACCAATTTCAATAGAAAGTTTGCTAAAATACAACCATGGAAAGGTAATTACCATTTAGAGGTAAATAAAGTCTATTTATATAAAAATGTATTAACTCTTTGGTCCTATCACAGTTTAGTTACTTACTAATGGCACTGCCTGCTCCAGACGACTCGTTTTTAAAATAATATGAGCAAAACATATTTCACTTTATTTGGAATGCTAAGCAAGACAAAATTAAACATGCCTATTTATATAATGAATATGAGTTTGGGGGGATAAAATTATTAAATATGAATGCATTAAACCTCTCACTAAAAGCTTCACTCATACATAAGTTATACTTCAACCCAAAATGGATCTCCAGTAGATCATTAAGAAAGCCTCATCCTTTGTTATAAAATTGCCCTTTTGCCATTATACAGATGCCAAAAGTGAGCAAAGCTGTCATAGAGGCAAAAGGTGACTATTTGAGGAATCTCAAATCTCAAATATATTTTGATATGTTTAACACTTTTTTGGTTACTAAATGATTCCATATGTGTTATTTGATAGTTTTGATGTCTTCACTATTATTCTACAATGTAGAAAATAGTAAAAATAAACAAAAACCCTTCAATGAGTAGGTGTTCAAAAACTTTTGACTGGTAGTGAAGCAATTTAAAAATATATTTTTTATAAATAGATATGTGTCCTCTGAAGAGGTGGATGGGTTAAAATAAAATTAAAATTAAAAAAATGTAAATACAAGAGAGGTAGAGAGAGAAAGAAAGAAGGAAAGAAAGAAAGAGAACAGAGAGAGTGTGGGTTGACACACAGACAGAGAAAAGGCGTCAAAATAATGTCGGAATGCACACAAGCGTCCCATTCATTTCTGGAAAAAACTAACAGAACTCACATGTGTACTAAAGATGCCAATATTTGCCCTCAGAGTCTTTTAACTCCAGACTTCAAAGATTCCTATATGTGTTTAGAGGTTTTTATGTTTGTGCATGTTTGTCTTTGTGTCTGCACATTTGCTAATGTGTGTTTGAGTGTGTAGACAACATACATGCTTTAGTTTTTTTCCCAAAATCCTATGTCATTGCCAGACAAATTGAGACAAAAGTGAAAGCTTCTTTTTCTAGCAGGATAAAGCTGTACTATCAGGTTAGCGTGACAAAATAGCCAGGGGATGTTTCCCTACTGCAGATTACACTGAGAGAGGGAGAGCGAGAGAGAGAGAGAGAGAGAGAGAGAGAGAGAGAGAGAGAGAGAGAGAGAGAGAGAGAGAGAGAGAGAGAGAGAGAGAGAGAGAGAGAGAGAGAGAGAGAGAGAGAGAGAGAGAGGGAGAGTTCAGAAACAGATTGGCTGTTGAAATATTGTGTAGTCTGGCAGTAGCTCAGAAGCTAATTACCTTAAATTAACAGTAGAGATTGGTGTGACAGTTCACCTAACTGTTTTTTTCTGTCGAAACAGATGAATGGGTTGGTTGGAGTTGTTGCAAGCCCAGGATGCTGTTGACAATCAGATTGTCCATATATAGAGTCATATTATATTTACTCCTCTCTCTCTCCATCTGTGTGTGTGTGTGTGTGTCAGTGCATGTGTAACAAACAGGATCAGTGAAGCAGTTCTGGCCCAGCAGGTTTCAGGGCCACTGCGTTAAGATTGTGTTTTAAGATTTGACTAAGTAATGTGTTGATATCTTTGTTAATCATCCCCTCACATATTTTGTGCTCCAGAGTGGCACAGTGGTCTGAGGTACTGCATCTTAGTGCAAGAGGCATCACCACAGTCCATGGTTCGATTCCAGGCTGTATCACACCCGGCCGTGATTGGGAGTCCCATCGGGCGGCGCACAATTGGCCCAACGTCGTCCGGGTTTGGCCGGGGTAGGCCGTCATTTAAAAAAATAATTTGTTCTTAAATTATAATACTGTTTATCTGTCCTCATCGCTGGTTAGACAGTATCCTCATTGCTGGTTGCACAGTTTTTTTATTTTACCTTTATTTAACTAGGCAAGTCAGTTAAGAACAAATTCCTATTTTCAATGACAGCCTAGGAACAGTGGGTTAATTTAACTGCCTGTTTAGAGGCAGAACGACAGTTCGGCGATTTGAACTTGTAACCTACAGGTTACTAGTCCACCGCTCTAACCACTAGGCTACCCTGTCGCGCCGTGTCCAGTGTCCTCATCACTGGTTACACAGTGTCCTGATCACTGGTTACACAGTGTCCTCATCACTGGTTACACAGTGTCCTCATCCCTGGATACACAGTGTCTTCATCACTGGTTACACAGTGTCCTCATCCCTGGTTACACAATGTCCTCATCACTGGTTACACAGTGTCCTCATCACTGGTTACACAGTGTCCTCATCACTGGTTACACAGTGTCCTCATCACTGGTTACACAGTGTCCTCATCACTGGTTACACAGTATCTTCATAGCTGGTTAGAAAGGGCCCTCATCCCTGGATACACAGTGTCTTCATCACTGGTTACACAGTGTCCTCATCCCTGGTTACACAATGTCCTCATCACTGGTTACACAATGTCCTCATCACTGGTTACACAGTGTCCTTTAAAAAAATAATTTGTTGCTTAAATTAAAAGGGCCCTCATCCCTGGATACACAGTGTCTTCATCACTGGTTACACAGTGTCCTCATCCCACAGTGTCCTCATCGCTGTTACACAGTGTCCTCATCACTGGTTACACAGTGTCCTCATCACTGGTTACACAGTGTCCTCATCACTGGTTACACAGTGTCCTCATCACTGGTTACACAGTGTCCTCATCACTGGTTACACAGTGTCCTCATCACTGGTTACACAGTGTCCTCATCTTCAGAGTCCTCAGCTGGTTACAAAGTCCTCATCACTGGTTAGACAGAGTCCTCATCCCTGGTTACACAGTGTCTTCATCACTGGTTACACAGTGTCCTCATGTCCTGTCATCCTGGTTACACAGTGTCCTCATCACTGGTTACACAATGTCCTCATCACTGGTTACACAGTGTCCTCATTGCTGGTTACGCAGTGTCCTCATCATTTAAAAAACACAATTTGTCTCTGGTTAAATCCTACTTTAATGTCCTCATACATGCCCTCATCTCTGGTTACACAGTGTCCTCATCGCTGGTTAGACAGTGTCCTTATTGCTGGTTACACAGAGTCCTCATCACTGGTTACACAGAGTCCTCATCACTGGTTACACAGAGTCCTCATCGCTGGTTAGACAGAGTCCTCATCACTGGTTACACTGTGTCCTCATCGCTGGTTACACAGTGTCCTCATCGCTGGTTACACAGTGTCCTCATTGCTGGTTACACTGTGTCCTCATCGCTGGTTACACAGTGTCCTCATCGCTGGTTACACAGTGTCCTCATCACTGGTTACACAGTGTCCTCATCGCTGGTTACACAGAGTCCTCATCGCTGGTTAGACAGTGTCCTCATTGCTGATTACACAGTGTCCTCATCGCTGGTTACACAGTGTCCTCATCGCTGGTTACACTGTGACCTCATCGCTGGTTACACAGTGTCCTCATCGCTGGTTAGACAGTGTCCTCATCGCTGGTTACACAGTGCCCTAATCCCTGGTTACACAATGTCCTCATCACTGGTTACACAGTGCCCTCATCCCTGGTTACACAGTGTCCTCATCGCTGGTTACAAAGTGCCCTCATCCCTGGTTACACAGTGTCCTCATGGCTGGTTACACAGAGTCCTCATCCCTGGTTACAAAGTGCCCTCATCCCTTGTTACACATGGTCCTCAAAAACTGGTTACACAGTGTCCTCATTGCTGTTTACATAGACACTGTGCACAAACAGCCATGTCAGATTTGAATGAGCTAGCTAAATGTATTGGTGCTAAATGTATGGATGCTAAATGTTTGGGTGCTAAATGTATGGGGGCTAAATGTATAGATGCTAAATGTATGGGTGCTAAATGTATGGGGGTTAAATGTATGGATGCTAAATGTATGGGTGCTAAATGTATGGGTGCTAAATGTATGGGTGCTAAATGTATGAATGCTAAATGTATGGGTGCTAAATGTATGGGAACTAAATATATGGGTGCTAAATGTATGAATGCTAAATGTTTGGATGCTAAATGTTTGGATGCTAAATGTATGGGTGCTAAATGTATGGATGCTAAATATATGGGTGCTAAATGTATGGCTGCTAAATGTATGGGTGCTAAATGTATGGGGGCTAAATGTATGGCTGCTAAACGTATGGGTGCTAAATGTATGGCTGCTAAATGTATGGCTGCTTAATGTATGGGTGCTAAATGTATGGCTGCTAAACGTGTGGGTGCTAAATGTATGGCTGCTAAATGTATGGGTGCTAAATGTATGGGTGCTAAATGTATGGGTGCTAAATGTATGGCTGCTAAATGTATGGGTGCTAAATGTATGGGTGCTAAATGTATGGGAAATACAGTGACCATCTGTTAAATCATAATTCAGCATCAACTGGCTTCTGTCTACGGTTTGTACATATTTTGGGTATGTGGATTTTGTACGTTTTTGTGTTCAACCATGGTAAATTTGTGTTCAGTAGTGGTCTGGTCTCTGTGTCGGACATCCAGAGGTCTCTACCGCTTAACCCCACCATATCCCTTCCTGAGTAGATAAAGGTATCTGGCCAGCCAGCCTCTCCCCTATGCCCCTCCCTCCAGACACCCCTAGTGACCCCCCCTGCCTCCCCCAGTAATCTATTTGTCCGGCCGAAGCAAAGTAAATTATCTACACTCCGGCTAAAGAGAGCTCGGGGAGGATTTGTGTGTCTGCAGGAAGGACCAAGAAAAATGTTTTCTGATAAATTATTCAGAATCCCTTTGGGCAGAGTGTTGCATTTACACCTTCCCTTCTCATTCTTTATCTCTCTTTCATCCACTCTTCACTTTTTTTTACACCTCTCTCTCTCTCTCTCTCTCTCTCTCTCTCTCTCTCTCTCTCTCTCTCTCTCTCTCTCTCTCTCTCTCTCTCTCTCTTTCACTCTCTCTCTCTCTCTCTTTCACTCTCTCTCTCTCTCTCTCCCTCCTTTTTCCTTTTGTATTCAACTACACTGGGCATCCCGCCTCCAGAGAGAGGTTCAGTTCTCAGGCAAGCTGTCGCCGATAATGGTGGCAATTAATAACATGTCATAATCCTGAAGAGGGGTGTGTGTGTGTGTGTGTGCATCTTGGGGGAAGTTGTTTGGTGTGTGTGTGTGTGTGTCTTAGAAGATATATCTAGTGTGCATGTGTGTGTGTATGTACTGTGTGTGTATGTACTGTGTGTGCCTGTGGAGCGGATAGGGGTCAGACCAGAAGCTATTCCAGTGTTCTGGGTGGACGCAGGTGTTCTCCACATCTGAGCTCCCAGCGTCTGACTGTCAGTCCACTGCCAAACCACAGGCCGAGTCGCACCATACTGGTACATATCTGAGCCCCTCTCTGCCCTGCTTGGCCCCGCTGGGCCCTCTCCCCAGGTGCACCAGCCCCTACCGGCCCCAATGCACAGCTAGCTTATTGTGCCGTACCTCGCCCCAGTGCAAACTGAGTCAGGCAGGTGTGAGTCTGAGCACCATTCGGTTGGAGAGAACAACACACACACATATAGACACACATACACAAACACAAACATAGACACACACACAGACACACACACACATAGACACACTTACACACACTTACACACACTTACACACACACACACACACACACACACACACACACACACACACACACACACACACACACACACACACACACACACACACACACACACACACACACACACACACACACACACACACACACACACACATAGAAACAGGGACACACAGAAAGCTCTAAATCCTCTATGAGCTGGATCTGACCAGACAGCTAGTGCCCTCTGACGTTTTGGTGCGATAAAATAACAACCTGATGGTGAGATGACAAACAGAGAGGGAGGATCACAGAGTAGGGTGTAACATTCCTACAGATTTCTAGAGTTGTCTCTGCTGGCCTTGCAGTTGTCTCTGCTGGCCTTACAATTGTCTCTGCTGGCCTTACAATTGTCTCTGCTGGCCTTACAGTTGTTTCTGCTGGCCTGGCAGTTGTCTCTGCTGGCCTTGCAGTTGTGTCTGCTGGCCTTACAGTTGTCTCTGCTGGCCTTGCAGTTGTCTGCTGGCCTTACAGTTGTCTCTGCTGGCCTTGCAGTTGTGTCTGCTGGCCTTACAGTTGTCTCTGCTGGCCTTACAGTTGTCTCTGCTGGCCTTACAGTTGTCTCTGCTGGCCTTGCAGTTGTCTCTGCTGGCCTTACAGTTGTCTCTGCTGGCTTATATTTGTCTCTGGTAGCTATGCTAGCGTTGTAATACAGTCCAGTAGGAGAGGCTGATGATTTTTAGTATGAAGGAAGAGACAGACACACCAGTGGATGAATAAAGAAAGCAAAAATGCTGACGTACCATAATTTGACTTGTATGTCACCTAAGCTGCCGTGATGTTTACAGGCGTGTGTTTATGTGGATCACCTCTACACGCCCTCACAAGTGTCCTTAAGTAGAGCCCAGTACTTGTGGAGATCTACAGCCAGAGCCGGGCGGCTCTAAACACTCACTATGCAAGTTACGTAGGGCCCAGCAAATTACGCAAGGGCCCTGACTCCCCTTTTGTGTCAAAGCGGGTGTCAATGTTTACAACTTCCATGAGAGGATGAAGCGGAAATATCCTTCTGGTCATGAAAAGAGAAGAAAAAAACACCAAGAGAGTGAATTGTGGGAACAGCAATCAGGTAGACTTGTGTTCTCTCCAAGTTTGATGACAGCAAATAACAGTAACGTTAAGTTGATGTGCTAGCTTGCAATGCATCTCTTGGTCTGTCTGTGTCTTGCTTGCTTGCCAGCCACTTCCAGGGCTGTGTTCTGTAACTTTGTGCCTGACAAAAGTGAGAGTGAAATATAACTATTTATTACGTTTGATAAATGCCAATGAGCAACGGTGTTTATAAACTGCAGCTCAGAAAAGAAAACCACGTCTCATGTGAACATGCGTTCATATGCGCGTGCACAAAATGAAACTGCTTTCCAGCAGCAACCTCAGTGGGGACCAGTCCAGACTTTATATGGGCGTGATGGCACTCCTTACAGGCACACAGAATTCTAAAACAAGACAATGATTATCTAGTCTCTCATTCAAGGTTTAGTTACAACTCTGGACTAATGCAAGATTGAAAGCAATGGATTGACATTGACTATTGATTGGGCAATATGGAAGCACGTATTTCACTAAATAATAACCATCAAGTATTCAGCCAAGCCATAGTATAAATAATATTTTATATTTGAAAATGTATAAAAGGAAATCTGGGGGAGCCAGTTTGAATGGGCCTGATGCAGCTGATAAAATGTATAATAGTATTGCTATCTATAATTTACAGGCGCTATGCTTAAGTTTGTCAGTAGAGAAGATGCTGGATCATCAGCTAGTACAAGCACAGACTCAGTTGATCCACATCCAGCCTCAGCCAGTACTAACACAGACCCAGTACAGCCGGCATCAGCAAATACTAACACAGACCCAGTACAGCCATCTTCAGCAAATACTAACACAGAGCCAGTACAGCCGGCTTCAGCCAGTACTAACACAGACCCAGTACAGCCGGCTTCAGCCAGTACTAACACAGACCCAGTACAGCCGGCATCAGCAAATACTAACACAGACCCAGTACAGCCGGCATCAGCAAATACTAACACAGACCCAGTACAGCCGGCTTCAGCCAGTACTAACACAGACCCAGTACAGCCGGCTTCAGCCAGTACTAACACAGAGCCAGGTAAAATACAGGCAGCCTCAGCCAGTACTAACACAACCAGAGGTGTACAGCCAGCATCAGATACAAGCAGCTCAGACCATAATAGAACAGTTGCTGCTCCACTAAATGACCCAGCTGATTGGTCACCGGTCTTAACAGACTTCATGAGGACTGAGTGAGTGGGCTGAGGTCCATTCAAACCAGGACTGGATTTTTCTTACCCTAAAGACAAGTCTAGAAGAGATTTCCATTCAGGCGTATTACAGAGACAGCTGTCAAATGGGGAAAAGATTACCGGGAGCTGGCTTTCATACTCAATCTAAAACAACGCTGTGTATCGTTTTGCTGTAAGCTCTTTTCTACAAAAGACTACAAAATAATAAAGGACAGTGTGAATGACTGGTGAAATATCAACACCATTCTAAAACACTGTAAGGGTAGTGCTGAACACAGTAACAATATGATTAAGTGGAGACAACTTGATCTGCTCCTAAGCCGGGGAAAGACTTAGGCGCAAAATTTGACACCGTTATGGAAATTCATCTCAGCAAAATGAAAGAAGAGGAGACATATGCTCATTACCTTGGGAAGAGCACACAGACTGTGAGTGACACGATTCTCGAAGCAATAGTGACTCAAATAAGAGACTCAAAGTACTTCTCCATTTTCTTGGACTGGACACCTGACATTAGTCACCAGGAGCAAATGTCCATTATTCTGAGAAGCATGGCTTGAAAGGGAAAGCCAGAGATCAAGGAGCACTTCCTCTGCTTTGTGAATGTTGAGGTTACAACAGGCTTGAATCTGTCCACTGTCATCTTAGATAAGTTGAACGAGCTGAAGATTCCATTTGAGGATTGCAGAGGGCAAGCTTATGATTATGGGGCCAACATGAAGGGCAAGCACCAAGGAGTACAAGCCAGACTAGTGAAAAGAAATCCAGGAGCCATGTTCAACTCATGTGGAGCACATACTCTAAACCTTGTCATTGCTGATTCTGCCAAATCTTCAAAAGATGCAGTTGGGTTTTATGGGCATTCACCTTCTTTTCAGCTGGCACATAAAGATGGAGTGTTTTGAAGAAACACGTGAACATAACTGTGAAGACATGGAGTGACACAAGATGGGAGAGGAGGCTCCAAGGTGTTCATGCAATCAGGTATCAGGCTTCTGAGGTTCGGGAGGCGTTACTGGAAGCCAGACAGACGATCAACGATCCTGTGGCCAAAGTGGAGGCACAAGCACTTGCAGAGGAAGTTGGGTCCTACTGCTTCTTGATTTGCTGTGTCGTATGGTGCGAGATACTGACAATGACAAACAAGGTGAACAAGCTCCTCCAATCCGCCTCAATGTAGTTGGATATCGCAGTGAATTTAATCTCAAATGCAAAGGCCTCCCTCTGTACATACCGGGAAACTGGATTCTCTGCCAACAGCCAAAAGCATTTGTGAAGAAATTAATGTGGAGGCTGTTCTGAAAGAGAAGAGACTGAGAAACATCAAGAGGCATTTCCGCTATGAGGCTCCTGATGAACCAGTGTTTGACGCACTGAAAAACCTTGAAGTCAACTTCTTCAACATTGTGATCGACTCTGCTCTGACATCCATGGATGAGAGATTTGAAACACTCAACCAGGTGAAAACCAAATATGGAGTGCTGCTGACCTTCAGCACTGCCTCTCAGATGTCCAGTGAATCTTTAAAGGCTCACTGCATGGAAGCTGAAAACACTCTAACCTTCAGAGACGACTGTGACATCAGTGGAATGGATCTGGGACACGGGATTCAGAATTGACCTGATCTGCCATCAGACAAGATGGCTGCCGTTGAGCTGCTTTCCTTTTTCTGTGAGAAGAACCTGGAGGAACTCTAGAACTCTAACTCTATCCTAACCTCTGGATGGCCCTGAGAACTGCAGTCACCCTACCAGTAACAGTAGCATCGGCAAAGAGGAGATTTTCAAAATGAAAGCTCATCAAAAGCTATCTGAGGTCTTCCAAGTCACAGGAATGTGTGTGAGTGGTCTGGCCATCATATAAATCATCACGTGGGGAACCACATGTCTTATGATGTGACATACTTTCTCAATTTCTTCCAGACAGTCCAGATAGACTGGTGCCCATGCTGATGCTGAACATGCCCAGGCTGTAGAGGGAACCAAAGTTAATCACACAGCTGAATAGGTTTTATTGTACTATTTTGAGACATATAGCTGCAGCCATAGCCTATAGGCTTATGTTTACATTGTATAGACAAAGCTAATTGTATAATATTTGGAGGACTGCACTAATTACCAGGCAGCAGAGCCAAAGCTCAGTGTTATATTTTATTATTTTCTACATTTTATATTTTCTACAATTTCTTATTTATGTTAACATTAATATTCACTTAACTTAAGATTCAATAGAAACATTACATTCAATAAATATTGTTTGTTTATACCTTATTGTGTTCTGTATAGGTCTACTTATTCTTAGACTGACAGATGGAGCAAACTGCTTTAAAGGAGGGAGGATTGTAGTGGGAGCACTGGGGTGTCAGTTGTGACTGTGTGGCAATGGCAAATGGTTTACATGGCTCACAGGTCAGGTAGGAGGGCACCTTAGCAGAATTTTGCTTAGGGCCACAAGGAGGTCAAGACTGGCTCTGTCTACTGCTCATCCCATTCACGACTGTCCTTGTGCAAGGCCTTCTTTTTAACACTCCTTACATCCTCTACCTCTGCACCCCTCCACTGCCAGCCCTCCTGCCCTACACCTCTGCCCTATCCCACTCCGCCCTAATGCTTCTGGAAAGGGTATCTCCTGTGCTGTTAAAATAGAGTCCTGTGACATCGCAGAGCTGCGCTGAAGTGTTGATTTAGTTAGTGCTCACAACGCGCCCGCCGTCTCCTGCCTGCAATAGGCAAAGTTTACAAACCTGTGGCCATTTGTACACTCCTATTAGCGGCTGTGGGAGGCGCATTAGTTACTGTCAGAGAGCCCTGCCCCGATGCACTGCTTTCATTTGACCCAATTGATTTTGGTGGGTGTGTCCCAGTGTCAGTGATGTATGCCCCCTGTGATTTTACTGATGTATAATCTCTCAGCTCTCTCTCCGCCACAGTTATCTTTACCTCAATAGGAAACCACAGTCAGCCACACATAACTCTGGAAAGGTTAGACAAGGGGGATTTCCCCCGACAATGCTTTGCTAATGTGTGTAAAGGGGACGGATAGTGTGTATACACACGTACATGTTGTATATGCCGTACACACAGCGCATATAAACACACACACACACACACACACACACACACACACACACACACACGCACACACTCACACACACACACACACACAGAGACTTCACATCCCTTCATCTGAACATAAATCAAGCATCTTTATTACATTATTACATCAGAAGTATGACCGGAACCTAAGAAAATTCCTCTAATATCAGTTTGTACAGTGTTGCTCTTTGTTGATGCCCCTATTTGAGTGAGTTGATGTTCTCTGTTCTGTTGCAGTATATTATAGCATATCAAAGATTAAATGCTGAATGAATCATTGAACTGTATGGAATGTTGGTTGTAATTGTCTTATCAATCTAATCATGTTGTAGTGTAGTGAATGATGACCCTGTGACTTGGCTATCTATCAGGTCAGCTAAGTTTATCTGGCAATAGGAAGAGAGATTCTCTACAGGCTTGATGTGGCAATAGGACAGGGTATTCTATTCTCTTCAGGCTTGGTGTGGCAAAAGGACAGGCTATTCTATTCTCTACAGGCTTAATGTGGCAATAGGACAAGGTATTCTATTCTCTACAGGCTTGATGTGGCAATAGGACAGGGTATTCTATTTTCTACATGCTTGATGTGGCAATAGGACAGGCTATTCTATTCTCTACAGGCTTGATGTGGCAATAGGACAGGCTATTCTATTCTCTACAGGCCTGGTGTATTAGAGAGGTGATTATTGAGTTATAGATGCATCCATACCAACACTAAGTTGAATTCAATGTTTATTTACTGTGTGTAGGTATGTCTCAGTATGGGCTCCTGTGAACCCTCATCCTCTACTCTACTTCTTCTGCTCCCATGGTAACTGTCGTTGTTGTTATTGTTGTGTTGTTGTCGCCTTACCAACTACACTGAATGTAATGCATGTGTTTATTTGTGTTGAGATACAAGATAAAATTCTGCCATGGGAACACACATAAACAAATTAATTAAAAGTAGGATAAATTTACCTGGTAAACTGATTTTAAAAAGTATACAGCTATAAACATATATATTACGTAATACAGGGAAACTCTCAGAGACAGAGCATTACCTTTGACCTATGAGCTAGTTGAATGTTTCAATAAACAATAATAATTTCAATTGATCTACTATTTAGATTGTAATTGACTTGATTTAACCTGCCACTCTGTTGTTGTAGAGTACTTCTACATCTGCATTGCTTGCTCTCGTGGGTGTTTGTGGTTTTAGGCTGTGTTTCTGTGTGCTGATGTAAAATAAGGCTTTATAAATACATTTCACTGATTGATTGTAGATCAGATGCAGATAAAGCATCACATCTCAAATGTCCTACATGTCCTCATGATACTTGCTGTAAATGCTATTTGTGGAGTTAATTCTCCTGATCTGTGTATTATGTGTATTTGTATTTGTATTTGTATCTATATTGTTACATCTGTTGGTTGACTAATGTTTTGAACGCCACTACGCACCGCCCTCACACACCTCTGGGTAATTGTAATTATCATCTAGGCACTTGCATAGAAAGACAATAACTTTGGCACATCTCTTGATGCTCTGATGAAGGCATAACTACCGAACCGGGTTAGCCTGCCGGGCCCAAAATAAAAAGGTGAAATGAGGTGACGTCTTTTTGTATTTGTATTTTCCCAATGTTCTTGAAATTGCGATTTCATCTGAAAACATCACATGAACGGGGGATTCCTGGAAGATTATTTTATTGGATTAAAGTCCAACTGTGTAGATATCTGATACTGAAACTGATGGAGATGGGTGGGGATCAGGGGATCGTCGTGCAGTTGTACCCAACATAGGGGCCTCTTTATGGGGCTGTGGAGCAGAGGCTCAGAAAGGGTGCTCTGGAAGAGTAGGAGGAAGAGTCGTGCTGATCCAGGATCAGGTCCCCCCATGTCCAGATCATTTTATTCATTATGATCTAAAATACAGAACTGATGCAATATCAGCACTCCTACTCTGAGACTGTGAATATGGGCTCTGGAATAGAAGGAGGAGGAGGAGGTGAGAGGAGAGATATGGAGGAGGTTGTCAAAATCCCAGCCATAGCTGTCCCAGTGATTGTCCATGTGTGGAATTGCTCTTCACCCTAGATGTGGGAGCCCCTCAGAAACGATTCTGTTTTCCCTTGGAGCGCTAGGAGCGTTCTCATCCCCGGCCCCGTGTTTGGTATTCTTATAGCATCATGGTCGGACCAGGTGAGAAATCATGAGATGAAATTGCCCTCCCCGATCCCCATTTCCTCCTCTGCACCCCCCCCCCCCCATGGAACCGCACTCTTTTTTAAATGGCACTGCTGGACCCCTGTCCCCGGTCACTGTCTCTATATTGCTCTGCATAGCTTGGCATAAATCAAACAAGGTTTCTCTTCTCCCGGCTCTCCCCAGTTCCCCTTTCCCCTACATTGTATTCACAGATTTAGTGGCATTTCAAATAGATAAACACAAGCAACATCTATCAGAGATAGAAAGAGGGCCGTAATCAGAGTCCTGGGCTCCGAGTGGCGGAGGGATCCATTTACCTTGGGATAAATCCATTGGTGTGACCACCGGCGCAGCGTGCTGACAAATCACCCCAGTCAGGCCGACACAGTGTGCAGGGCCTTATTGGCCTCTCCTTAAGTGGTCTTACCCTTCAGCGGAAAGGATGGGCCTTGTCAGACACAGACAGATTAAAGCACAGACTAAAATAAATGATTTGTTATTAGACAACACCCATTGTGAATCTTTAAAAGGGAAACACATGCAGTATGTATGAGAAAGAAGAAGAAGAAGAAGAAGAAGAAGAAGAAGAAGAAGAAGGCTTGGATGCGTGCTCTCTCTTTGTCCCTCCCTCTCTGTCCTGCTCTCTCTGTCTCTCTGTCTCTCTGTCTCTCTCTCTCTCTCTCTCTCTTTCTCTCTCTCTCTCTCTTTGTCACTCCCTCTCTATCCTGCTCTCTCTGTCTCTCTCTCTCTCTCTCTCTCTCTCTCTCTCTTTGTCACTCCCTCTCTATCCAGCTCTCTCTGTCTCTCTGTCTCTCTCTCTGTCTCTCTCTCTCTCTCTTTCTCTGTGTCTGTCTCTCTCTCTCCCCCTGTCTCTGTCCCCCCCTCTATCTCTCTCTCTCTCTCCTTCTCTCTCTCTCTCCCTCTCTCTCTCTCCCCCTTTCTCTGTGTGTGTGTGTGTGTGTGTGTGTGTGTGTGTGTGTGTGTGTGTGTGTGTGTGTGTGTGTGTGTGTGTGTGTGTGTGTGTGTGTGTGTGTGTGTGTGTGTGTGTGTGTATTTCTGATAAAGGGCTGTTGAGTGAAATGGAGGAGGAATAGGGGTTGTTGGGTGGTTGAGAAATTCTATTACAGTACTTGTGATGGGGGTGACGGGCGGGATGGGGTGAGGAGGGGTAAGAAGGGTGAGGAGGGGTGAGGCATTTGGATTAAGCACAAGCAGACATCATCATTTAGAGGGCTAGGGTGATAGTAAGAGCAGACAGATGGAGAGAAAAGGAGGGATGATGGAGAGAGAGAGAGAGGGGTTCTCATCAATGTGCCTCACACACAGAGGTGCTGTCATGGTGACAGAGAGCTATATGTAGAGTGGACACTGTTGGAAGAAACCAAGGAAACCAATCATATCAAGATGGAACAAGATCAAAACTTCAAGCTAAAAACATCCAAACAAACTACAAAACTTTGTTTTGGACTTTTCTCCAAACCCGTATTTTATTAAACCAACAGGTAACCTACAGATTTTGCCTAGTTGTCTAGTTGTCTAAGGCCTTAGACTTAAGGCCTAGCGACATGGTCTGGAACCTGACTCATTATGTCTAGTTGTCTAAGGCTTAGCTACATGGTCTGGAACCTGACTCGTTATGTCTAGTTGTCTAAGGCCTTAGACTTAAGGCCTAGCGACATGGTCTGGAACCTGACTCATTATGTCTAGTTGTCTAAGGCCTATGGGTCTGGAACCTGACTCATTATGTCTAGTTGTCTAAGGCCTAGCGACATGGTCTGGAACCTGACTCGTTATGTCTAGTTGTCTAAGGCCTTGCTACATGGTCTGGAACCTGACTCGTTATGTCTAGTTGTCTAAGGCCTAGCTACATGGTCTGGAACCTGACTCGTTATGTCTAGTTGTCTAGTTGTCTAAGGCTAAGGCCTAGCTACATGGTCTGGAACCTGACTCGTTATGTCTAGTTGTCTAAGGCCTAGCTACATGGTCTGGAACCTGACTCATTATGTCTAGTTGTCTAAGGCCTAGCTACATGGTCTGAAACCTGACTCGTTATGTCTAGTTGTCTAAGGCCTAGCTACATGGTCTGGAACCTGACTCGTTATGTCTAGTTGTCTAAGGCCTAGCTACATGGTCTGGAACCTGACTCGTTATGTCTAGTTGTCTAAGGCCTAGCTACATGGTCTGGAACCTGACTCGTTATGTCTAGTTGTCTAAGGCCTAGCTACATGGTCTGGAACCTGACTCGTTATGTCTAGTTGTCTAAGGCCTAGCTACATGGTCTGGAACCTGACTCGTTATGTCTAGTTGTCTAAGGCCTAGCTACATGGTCTGGAACCTGACTCGTTATGTCTAGTTGTCTAAGGCCTAGCTACATGGTCTGGAACCTGACTCGTTATGTCTAGTTGTCTAAGGCCTGTCTAGTTGTCTAAGCTACATGGTCTGGAACCTGACTCGTTATGTCTAGTTGTCTAAGGCCTAGCTACATGGTCTGGAACCTGACTCGTTATGTCTAGTTGTCTAAGGCCTAGCTACATGGTCTGGAACCTGACTCGTTATGTCTAGTTGTCTAAGGCCTAGCTACATGGTCTGGAACCTGACTCATTATGTCTAGTTGTCTAAGGCCTGGAACCTGCTACATGGTCTGGAACCTGACTCGTTATGTCTAGTTGTCTAAGGCCTAGCTGGACATGGTCTGGAACCTGACTCGTTATGTCTAGTTGTCTAAGGCCTAGCTACATGGTCTGGAACCTGACTCGTTATGTCTAGTTGTCTAAGGCCTAGCTACATGGTCTGGAACCTGACTCGTTATGTCTAGTTGTCTAAGGCCTAGCTACATGGTCTGGAACCTGACTCGTTATGTCTAGTTGTCTAAGGCCTAGCTACATGGTCTGGAACCTGACTCATCTAGTTGTCTAAGGCCTAGCTGGTCTGGAACCTGACTCGTTATGTCTGTTGTCTAAGGCCTAGCTACATGGTCTGGAACCTGACTCATTATGTCTAGTTGTCTAAGGCCTAGCTACATGGTCTGGAACCTGACTCGTTATGTCTAGTTGTCTAAGGCCTAGCTACATGGTCTGGAACCTGACTCGTTATGTCTAGTTGTCTAAGGCCTAGCTACATGGTCTGGAACCTGACTCGTTATGTCTAGTTGTCTAAGGCCTAGCTACATGGTCTGGAACCTGACTCATTATGTCTAGTTGTCTAAGGCCTAGCTACATGGTCTGGAACCTGACTCGTTATGTCTAGTTGTCTAAGGCCTAGCTACATGGTCTGGAACCTGACTCGTTATGTCTAGTTGTCTAAGGCCTAGCTACATGGTCTGGAACCTGACTCGTTATGTCTAGTTGTCTAAGGCCTAGCTACATGGTCTGGAACCTGACTGACTCGTGGTCTGGAACCTGACTCTTATGTCTAGTTGTCTAAGGCCTTGCTACATGGTCTGGAACCTGACTCGTTATGTCTAGTTGTCTAAGGCCTAGCTACATGGTCTGGAACCTGACTCGTTATGTCTAGTTGTCTAAGGCCTAGCTACATGGTCTGGAACCTGACTCGTTATGTCTAGTTGTCTAAGGCCTTGCTACATGGTCTGGAACCTGACTCGTTATGTCTAGTTGTCTAAGGCCTAGCTACATGGTCTGGAACCTGACTCATTATGTCTAGTTGTCTAAGGCCTAGCTACATGGTCTGGAACCTGACTCATGGTCTGGATGTCTAGTTGTCTAAGGCCTTGCTACATGGTCTGGAACCTGACTCGTTATGTCTAGTTGTCTAAGGCCTAGCTACATGGTCTGGAACCTGACTCGTTATGTCTAGTTGTCTAAGGCCTAGCTACATGGTCTGGAACCTGACTCGTTATGTCTAGTTGTCTAAGGCCTAGCTACATGGTCTGGAACCTGACTCGTTATGTCTAGTTGTCTAAGGCCTAGCTACATGGTCTGGAACCTGACTCTGTTATGTCTAGTTGTCTAAGGCCTAGCTACATGGTCTGGAACCTGACTCGTTATGTAAGGCCTAGCTACATGGTCTGGAACCTGACTCGTTATGTCTAGTTGTCTAAGGCCTAGCTACATGGTCTGGAACCTGACTCGTTATGTCTAGTTGTCTAAGGCCTAGCTACATGGTCTGGAACCTGACTCGTTATGTCTAGTTGTCTAAGGCCTAGCTACATGGTCTGGAACCTGACTCGTTATGTCTAGTTGTCTAAGGCCTAGCTACATGGTCTGGAACCTGACTCGTTATGTCTAGTTGTCTAAGGCCTAGCTACATGGTCTGGAACCTGACTCATTATGTCTAGTTGTCTTATGTCTAGTTATGTCTAAAGGCCTAGCTACATGGTCTGGAACCTGACTCGTTATGTCTAGTTGTCTAAGGCCTAGCTACATGGTCTGGAACCTGACTCATTATGTCTAGTTGTCTAAGGCCTTGCTACATGGTCTGGAACCTGACTCGTTATGTCTAGTTGTCTAAGGCCTAGCTACATGGTCTGGAACCTGACTCGTTATGTCTAGTTGTCTAAGGCCTGGTCTGGAACCTGACTAAGGCCTAGCTGGTCTGGAACCTGACTCATTCTGTCTAGTTGTCTAAGGCCTTGCTACATGGTCTGGAACCTGACTCGTTATGTCTAGTTGTCTAAGGCCTAGCTACATGGTCTGGAACCTGACTCGTTATGTCTAGTTGTCTAAGGCCTAGCTACATGGTCTGGAACCTGACTCATTATGTCTAGTTGTCTAAGGCCTAGCTACATGGTCTGGAACCTGACTCATTATGTCTAGTTGTCTAAGGCCTAGCTACATGGTCTGGAACCTGACTCGTTATGTCTAGTTGTCTAAGGCCTAGCTACATGGTCTGGAACCTGACTCGTTATGTCTAGTTGTCTAAGGCCTAGCTACATGGTCTGGAACCTGACTCGTTATGTCTAGTTGTCTAAGGCCTAGCTACATGGTCTGGAACCTGACCTTATGTCTACTAAGGCCTAGCTACATGGTCTGGATTCTGGTCTAACCTGTCTATGTCTGTTGTCTAAGGCCTAGCTACATGGTCTGGAACCTGACTCGTTATGTCTAGTTGTCTAAGGCCTAGCTACATGGTCTGGAACCTGACTCGTTATGTCTAGTTGTCTAAGGCCTAGCTACATGGTCTGGAACCTGACTCGTTATGTCTAGTTGTCTAAGGCCTAGCTACATGGTCTGGAACCTGACTCGTTATGTCTAGTTGTCTAAGGCCTAGCTACATGGTCTGGAACCTGACTCGTTATGTCTAGTTGTCTAAGGCCTAGCTACATGGTCTGGAACCTGACTCGTTATGTCTAGTTGTCTAAGGCCTAGCTACATGGTCTGGAACCTGACTCGTTATGTCTAGTTGTCTAAGGCCTAGCTACATGGTCTGGAACCTGACTCGTTATGTCTAGTTGTCTAAGGCCTAGCTACATGGTCTGGAACCTGACTCATTCTGTCTAGTTGTCTAAGGCCTAGCGACATGGTCTGTAACCTGACTCGTTATGTCTAGTTGTCTAAGGCCGAGCTACATGGTCTGGAACCTGACTCGTTATGTCTAGTTGTCTAAGGCCTAGCTACTGGAACCTGGTCTGGAACCTGACTGGTCTGGAACCTTATGTCTAGTTGTCTAAGGCCTAGCTACATGGTCTGGAACCTGACTCGTTATGTCTAGTTGTCTAAGGCCTAGCTACATGGTCTGGAACCTGACTCGTTATGTCTAGTTGTCTAAGGCCTAGCTACATGGTCTGGAACCTGACTCATTATGTCTAGTTGTCTAAGGCCTACATGCTGGACATGGTCTGGTCTAACCTGACTCGTTATGTCTAGTTGTCTAAGGCCTAGCTACATGGTCTGGAACCTGACTCGTTATGTCTAGTTGTCTAAGGCCTAGCTACATGGTCTGGAACCTGACTCGTTATGTCTAGTTGTCTAAGGCCTAGCTACATGGTCTGGAACCTGACTCGTTATGTCTAGTTGTCTAAGGCCTAGCTACATGGTCTGGAACCTGACTCGTTATGTCTAGTTGTCTAAGGCCTAGCTACATGGTCTGGAACCTGACTCGTTATGTCTAGTTGTCTAAGGCCTAGCTACATGGTCTGGAACCTGACTCGTTATGTCTAGTTGTCTAAGGCCTAGCTACATGGTCTGGAACCTGACTCATTATGTCTAGTTGTCTAAGGCCTAGCTACCTGATGGTCTGGAACCTGACTCGTTATGTCTAGTTGTCTAAGGCCTAGCTACATGGTCTGGAACCTGACTCGTTATGTCTAGTTGTCTAAGGCCTAGCTACATGGTCTGGAACCTGACTCGTTATGTCTAGTTGTCTAAGGCCTAGCTACATGGTCTGGAACCTGACTCATTATGTCTAGTTGTCTAAGGCCTAGCTACATGGTCTGGAACCTGACTCGTTATGTCTAGTTGTCTAAGGCCTAGCTACATGGTCTGGAACCTGACTCGTTATGTCTAGTTGTCTAAGGCCTAGCTACATGGTCTGGAACCTGACTCGTTATGTCTAGTTGTCTAAGGCCTAGCTACATGGTCTGGAACCTGACTCGTTATGTCTAGTTGTCTAAGGCCTAGCTACATGGTCTGGAACCTGACTCGTTATGTCTAGTTGTCTAAGGCCTAAGCTACATGGTCTGGAACCTGACTCGTTATGTCTAGTTGTCTAAGGCCTAGCTACATGGTCTGGAACCTGACTCGTTATGTCTAGTTGTCTAAGGCCTAGCTACATGGTCTGGAACCTGACTCGTTATGTCTAGTTGTCTAAGGCCTAGCTACATGGTCTGGAACCTGACTCGTTATGTCTAGTTGTCTAAGGCCTAGCTACATGGTCTGGAACCTGACTCGTTATGTCTAGTTGTCTAAGGCCTAGCTACATGGTCTGGAACCTGACTCGTTATGTCTAGTTGTCTAAGGCCTAGCTACATGGTCTGGAACCTGACTCGTTATGTCTAGTTGTCTAAGGCCTAGCTACATGGTCTGGAACCTGACTCATTATGTCTAGTTGTCTAAGGCCTAGCTACATGGTCTGGAACCTGACTCGTTATGTCTAGTTGTCTAAGGCCTATGTCTAGTTGTCTAAGGCCTAGCTACATGGTCTGGAACCTGACTCGTTATGTCTAGTTGTCTAAGGCCTAGCTACATGGTCTGGAACCTGACTCGTTATGTCTAGTTGTCTAAGGCCTAGCTACATGGTCTGGAACCTGACTCATTCTGTCTAGTTGTCTAAGGCCTTGCTACATGGTCTGGAACCTGACTCGTTATGTCTAGTTGTCTAAGGCCTAGCTACATGGTCTGGAACCTGACTCATTATGTCTAGTTGTCTAAGGCCTAGCTACATGGTCTGTAACCTGACTCGTTATGTCTAGTTGTCTAAGGCCGAGCTACATGGTCTGGAACCTGACTCGTTATGTCTAGTTGTCTAAGGCCTAGCTACATGGTCTGGAACCTGACTCGTTATGTCTAGTTGTCTAAGGCCTAGCTACATGGTCTGGAACCTGACTCGTTATGTCTAGTTGTCTAAGGCCTAGCTACATGGTCTGGAACCTGACTCGTTATGTCTAGTTGTCTAAGGCCTAGCTACATGGTCTGGAACCTGACTCGTTATGTCTAGTTGTCTAAGGCCTAGCTACATGGTCTGGAACCTGACTCCTAGTTATGTCTAGTTGTCTAAGGCCTAGCTACATGGTCTGGAACCTGACTCGTTATGTCTAGTTGTCTAAGGCCTAAGCTACATGGTCTGGAACCTGACTCGTTATGTCTAGTTGTCTAAGGCCTAGCTACATGGTCTGGAACCTGACTCGTTATGTCTAGTTGTCTAAGGCCTAGCTACATGGTCTGGAACCTGACTCGTTATGTCTAGTTGTCTAAGGCCTAGCTACATGGTCTGGAACCTGACTCGTTATGTCTAGTTGTCTAAGGCCTAGCTACATGGTCTGGAACCTGACTCGTTATGTCTAGTTGTCTAAGGCCTAGCTACATGGTCTGGAACCTGACTCGTTATGTCTAGTTGTCTAAGGCCTAGCTACATGGTCTGGAACCTGACTCGTTATGTCTAGTTGTCTAAGGCCTAGCTACATGGTCTGGAACCTGACTCGTTATGTCTAGTTGTCTAAGGCCTAGCTACATGGTCTGGAACCTGACTCGTTATGTCTAGTTGTCTAAGGCCTAGCTACATGGTCTGGAACCTGACTCGTTATGTCTAGTTGTCTAAGGCCTTGCTACATGGTCTGGAACCTGACTCGTTATGTCTAGTTGTCTAAGGCCTAGCTACATGGTCTGGAACCTGACTCGTTATGTCTAGTTGTCTAAGGCCTAGCTACATGGTCTGGAACCTGACTCGTTATGTCTAGTTGTCTAAGGCCTAGCTACATGGTCTGGAACCTGACTCATTATGTCTAGTTGTCTAAGGCCTAGCTACATGGTCTGGAACCTGACTCGTTATGTCTAGTTGTCTAAGGCCTAGCTACATGGTCTGGAACCTGACTCGTTATGTCTAGTTGTCTAAGGCCTAGCTACATGGTCTGGAACCTGACTCATTATGTCTAGTTGTCTAAGGCCTTACATGGTCTGGAACCTGACTCGTTATGTCTAGTTGTCTAAGGCCCTAGCTACATGGTCTGGAACCTGACTCGTTATGTCTAGTTGTCTAAGGCCTAGCTACATGGTCTGGAACCTGACTCGTTATGTCTAGTTGTCTAAGGCCTAGCTACATGGTCTGGAACCTGACTCGTTATGTCTAGTTGTCTAAGGCCTAGCTACATGGTCTGGAACCTGACTCATGTCTATGTCTAGTTGTCTAGTTGTCTAAGGCCTAGCTACATGGTCTGGAACCTGACTCATTATGTCTAGTTGTCTAAGGCCTAGCTACATGGTCTGGAACCTGACTCGTTATGTCTAGTTGTCTAAGGCCTAGCTACATGGTCTGGAACCTGACTCGTTATGTCTAGTTGTCTAAGGCTTAGCTCCATGATCTGGAACCTGACTCATTATGTCTAGTGTTCTAAGGCCTTGCTACATGGTCTGGAACCTGACTCGTTATGTCTAGTTGTCTAAGGCCTAGCTACATGGTCTGGAACCTGACTCGTTATGTCTAGTTGTCTAAGGCCTAGCTACATGGTCTGGAACCTGACTCGTTATGTCTAGTTGTCTAAGGCCTAGCTACATGGTCTGGAACCTGACTCGTTATGTCTAGTTGTCTAAGGCCTAGCTACATGGTCTGGAACCTGACTCGTTATGTCTAGTTGTCTAAGGCCTAGCTACATGGTCTGGAACCTGACTCGTTATGTCTAGTTGTCTAAGGCCTAGCTACATGGTCTGGAACCTGACTCGTTATGTCTAGTTGTCTAAGGCCTAGCTACATGGTCTGGAACCTGACTCGTTATGTCTAGTTGTCTAAGGCCTAGCTACATGGTCTGGAACCTGACTCGTTATGTCTAGTTGTCTAAGGCCTAGCTACATGGTCTGGAACCTGACTCGTTATGTCTAGTTGTCTAAGGCCTAGCTACATGGTCTGGAACCTGACTCGTTATGTCTAGTTGTCTAAGGCCTAGCTACATGGTCTGGAACCTGACTCGTTATGTCTAGTTGTCTAAGGCCTAGCTACATGGTCTGGAACCTGACTCGTTATGTCTAGTTGTCTAAGGCCTAGCTACATGGTCTGGAACCTGACTCATTATGTCTAGTTGTCTAAGGCCTAGCTACATGGTCTGGAACCTGACTCGTTATGTCTAGTTGTCTAAGGCCTAGCTACATGGTCTGGAACCTGACTCGTTATGTCTAGTTGTCTAAGGCCTAGCTACATGGTCTGGAACCTGACTCTGGAACCTTATGTCTAGTTGTCTAAGGCCTAGCTACATGGTCTGGAACCTGACTCATTATGTCTAGTTGTCTAAGGCCTTGCTACATGGTCTGGAACCTGACTCGTTATGTCTAGTTGTCTAAGGCCTAGCTACATGGTCTGGAACCTGACTCGTTATGTCTAGTTGTCTAAGGCCTAGCTACATGGTCTGGAACCTGACTCATTATGTCTAGTTGTCTAAGGCCTAGCTACATGGTCTGGAACCTGACTCGTTATGTCTAGTTGTCTAAGGCCTAGCTACATGGTCTGGAACCTGACTCATTATGTCTAGTTGTCTAGTTGTCTAAGGCCTAGCTACATGGTCTGGAACCTGACTCGTTATGTCTAGTTGTCTAAGGCCTTGCTACATGGTCTGGAACCTGACTCGTTATGTCTAGTTGTCTAAGGCCTAGCTACATGGTCTGGAACCTGACTCATTATGTCTAGTTGTCTAAGGCCTAGCTACATGGTCTGGAACCTGACTCATTCTGTCTAGTTGTCTAAGGCCTTGCTACATGGTCTGGAACCTGACTCGTTATGTCTAGTTGTCTAAGGCTTAGCTACGTGGTCTGGAACCTGACTCGTTATGTCTAGTTGTCTAAGGCCTAGCTACATGGTCTGGAACCTGACTCGTTATGTCTAGTTGTCTAAGGCCTAGCTACATGGTCTGGAACCTGACTCATTATGTCTAGTTGTCTAAGGCCTAGCTACATGGTCTGGAACCTGACTCGTTCTGTCTAGTTGTCTAAGGCCTAGCTACATGGTCTGGAACCTGACTCGTTATGTCTAGTTGTCTAAGGCCTAGCTACATGGTCTGGAACCTGACTCATTATGTCTAGTTGTCTAAGGCCTATGGTCTGGACATGGTCTGGAACCTGACTGGAACCTGTCATATGTCTAGTTGTCTAAGGCCTTGCTACATGGTCTGACCTGACTCGTTATGTCTAGTTGTCTAAGGCCTAGCTACATGGTCTGGAACCTGACTCGTTATGTCTAGTTGTCTAAGGCCTAGCTACATGGTCTGGAACCTGACTCATTATGTCTAGTTGTCTAAGGCTTAGCTACATGGTCCGGAACCTGACTCATTATGTCTAGTTGTCTAAGGCCTAGCTGCTGGACATGGTCTGGAACCTGACATGGTCTGGAACCTTATGTCTAGTTGTCTAAGGCCTAGCTACATGGTCTGGAACCTGACTCGTTATGTCTAGTTGTCTAAGGCCTTGCTACATGGTCTGGAACCTGACTCGTTATGTCTAGTTGTCTAAGGCCTAGCTACATGGTCTGGAACCTGACTCGTTATGTCTAGTTGTCTAAGGCCTAGCTACATGGTCTGGAACCTGACTCGTTATGTCTAGTTGTCTAAGGCCTAGCTACATGGTCTGGAACCTGACTCGTTATGTCTAGTTGTCTAAGGCCTTGCTACATGGTCTGGAACCTGACTCGTTATGTCTAGTTGTCTAAGGCCTAGCTACATGGTCTGGAACCTGACTCGTTATGTCTAGTTGTCTAAGGCCTAGCTACATGGTCTGGAACCTGACTCGTTATGTCTAGTTGTCTAAGGCCTAGCTACATGGTCTGGAACCTGACTCGTTATGTCTAGTTGTCTAAGGCCTAGCTACATGGTCTGGAACCTGACTCGTTATGTCTAGTTGTCTAAGGCCTAGCTACATGGTCTGGAACCTGACTCGTTATGTCTAGTTGTCTAAGGCCTAGCTACATGGTCTGGAACCTGACTCGTTATGTCTAGTTGTCTAAGGCCTAGCTACATGGTCTGGAACCTGACTCGTTATGTCTAGTTGTCTAAGGCCTAGCTACATGGTCTGGAACCTGACTCGTTATGTCTAGTTGTCTAAGGCCTAGCTACATGGTCTGGAACCTGACTCGTTATGTCTAGTTGTCTAAGGCCTAGCTACATGGTCTGGAACCTGACTCATTATGTCTAGTTGTCTAAGGCCTAGCTACATGGTCTGGAACCTGACTCGTTATGTCTAGTTGTCTAAGGCCTAGCTACATGGTCTGGAACCTGACTCGTTATGTCTAGTTGTCTAAGGCCTAGCTACATGGTCTGGAACCTGACTCGTTATGTCTAGTTGTCTAAGGCCTAGCTACATGGTCTGGAACCTGACTCGTTATGTCTAGTTGTCTAAGGCCTTGCTACATGGTCTGGAACCTGACTCGTTATGTCTAGTTGTCTAAGGCTTAGCTACATGGTCTGGAACCTGACTCGTTATGTCTAGTTGTCTAAGGCCTTGCTACATGGTCTGGAACCTGACTCGTTATGTCTAGTCGTCTAAGGCCTAGCTACATGGTCTGGAACCTGACTTAATATGTGCATAAATGTGAGAATAAAGTGTACGTGACCAGATGTTGAATGTACCCAGGAGACAGCCACCTTGCCTTAGGTCCAGCTCAGTCATGACTCCCACGGTTAGCCAGTCCAAACTAATTAAATAAGTACAAAAAAGACACTCCATAAGGGTGCAACTAAAGAGGTTAACGAACACAAAGAAACTAACAAATGCTGGCTGAGAGGCTTCTGGCCTCCTCTCTCACACTGAGTCACAATCCACTTGATCACTCGCACCTGAGGAATTTTCATGGCTTCCTGGCAGAACCCAGCCCTGACCCAGTTGGTGCTGCACATCGGGATGTGTGGGAGTGTTTCATGGTAGTGTGTTTGTCAATGTCCAAACACTAACCTTCCTCCGTATCATAACACTAGAATGAGTTTAAATACAGCACTTTCCACACAGGATCTGCAGTAGTAAAATGTGTTGAACTATCTCTGAATTTCTTTAACTCTATTTATTTTCTGTTTGTATTACCTCGACCATTGTAATTTCTAAACCCCTGGCATCATGATCAGGTCAGGAGACGAGGTGACTTATGGGATATTGGAGGATGTGTTGTGGTGACAGCCAGGTTAAAAATAGACTCAGACTTGAGAGTGAAATGTAACATCATTTCCCTCTGGGTTCTCTGACCTTTGACTTTGAGGGCCGATATTTAATGACACTCTTGCTCCTAACAGTTCATGTTCCACTGGTTGTAAATGATTTGAAGGTTGTTGAGCAAACAACCTTGTTGATAGAAGTGTGTTTTTTGTGTGTGTGTGTGCATAGGTGTGAGTTCGTGCGTATGATTGTGTGTGTGTGTGTGCGTGTGTGTGTGAGAGAGTTAAACAGAGAGACTGAGAAAGAGAAAACAAAAGTGTGTGTTATTGTGTATACTGTAGCCATTTCCCATTTTTCACCTCACCTGTGTCCCCATTGAAACTCTTCCAATGGACAGGATGCACATTAAATCCATTTCATTTGTGTTTGCTCCGTTTCATTGAGTTAACCCTAAATATTTATTGATGAGAGCAGTAAAAAACGTGTTCAGCTGAACGATTTCTGGTGGATCTGGCACAGGGGATATGTCATGAGGAGGTCTGTTAGTCTACAGAGAGAGAGGACCATCTGGGCTCTCCAGCTCTGACAACAGCAGAGGAAGCTACTGCACTAGCAAAAAACAACAACTGACGAAGAGTAAAAGGCCCACTAGCGAAAAATATGTGCTAGAAAACAACTGGAAGTACTCTCTCTGGGCTGTGTTTGGCTGGTGTTATAGTCTCCTCAAACCCAAGGAGGAAGTGCTGTCGGGTGAGACATTTCTTCTTCTAAAAAAAGAGTGCAGGGGGATATGGGGGAGAGAGAGAAATAAAACTGAGGAGTAGAAACAACTGTGTAAACATTTACTTAAAAATATTCAGGCTGAACACCATTTTGAAGCTGGGCAAACATTTGCCCATCCAATCGAGCTGTTTGCAGAAGAAATTCACAGCCAGGGTCGAGTGCAATGATGAACAGCGAGATCGCTCAAGATTGACTTCGAAATTGGATATCTGTCCATGCTCAGAGGAGGTCGTGAAATGCCTTCAAAACCGGCCACTGGGGGCAACAGGTTTTGCTAGAGAGGAGTAGAGAGAGTAATCCCATGACTTCAGATCCGAAGGTTGTGAGTTATATCCCAGTGGTAGACACGTATTGTTTAGTTTTAACCCCTTCCCAAACCTTAACCTTAACCCTTAACCTTAACCCTCAACCTTAACCCTCAACCTTAACCCGTAACCTTAACCCTTAACCCTTAACCTTAACCCTTAACCTTAACTATTCAACTTAACCCTTAACTGTAACACTTAACTTTAACTCTTAACCTTAACCCTCAACCTTAACCATTAACCCGCAACCTTAACCATTCAACTTAACCCTTAACCTTAACCCTTAACCTTAACCCTCAACCTTAACCATTAACCCGCAACCTTAACCATTCAACTTAACCCTTAACCTTAACCCTTAACCCTTAACCTTAACACTTAACCTTAACCCTGAACTTTGAAATGTGATCTTTGGAGACATGGAAAGATTCTGAGCAGGAGGAGAAAACCCAGGGTGTCAAAAACACTTAGAAATGTTACATTGGGAGCAACTTTGAAATTTGACGTTTGGAGAAAAGTGCAAAAACCTCTAATTCTGCAGTGAGACTGTGAGAGCTTGTTGTGATGAGAGGAGGGAGAGGGAAACTATTTGTCATTACTGGGTTACTCAGGGGTCCTGGGAGCAAGGCCTTTTATCAATGTCTGGATGGGTCCTACACACACACACACACACACACACACACACACACACACACACACACACACACACACACACACACACACACACACACACACACACACACACACACACACACACACACACAGCATGTGCACACACACACACACACACACACACACACACACACACACACACACACACACACACACACACACACACACACACACACACACACGCCTGTACGGTCTACACACATACCTAGATACATACCTTAGCACAGCCACCCTACACACATACCTACATACAGAGACAACACAGCTGGACCTGAGTCTGGGATTGACATACAAATAGAATGGAGATGGGTTGAATATGCATTAACTCACATCACTTAACAGTAAACAGAACCAATTAAATATGGGTTGAATATGCATTAACTCACATCACTTAACAGTAAACAGAACCAATTAATATGGGTTGAATATGCATTAACTCACATCACTTAACAGTAAACAGAACCAATTAATATGGGTTGAATATGCATTAACTCACATCACTTAACAGTAAACAGAACCAATTAATATGGGTTGAATATGCATTAACTCACATCACTTAACAGTAAACAGAACCAATTAATATGGGTTGAATATGCATTAACTCACATCACTTAACAGTAAACAGAACCAATTAATATGGGTTGAATATGCATTAACTCACATCACTTAACAGTAAACAGAACCAATTAATATGGGTTGAATATGCATTAACTCACGTCACTTAACAGTAAACAGAACCAATTAATATGGGCTGAATATGCATTAACTCACATCACTTAACAGTAAACAGAACCAATTAATATGGGTTGAATATGCATTAACTCACATCACTTAACAGTAAACAGAACCAATTAATATGGGTTGAATATGCATTAACTCACATCACTTAACAGTAAACAGAACCAATTAATATGGGTTGAATATGCATTAACTCACGTCACTTAACAGTAAACAGAACCAATTAATATGGGTTGAATATGCATTAACTCACATCACTTAACAGTAAACAGAACCAATTAATATGGGTTGAATATGCATTAACTCACATCACTTAACAGTAAACAGAACCAATTAATATGGGTTGAATATGCATTAACTCACATCACTTAACAGTAAACAGAACTAATTAATATGGGCTGAATATGCATTAACTCACATCACTTAACAGTAAACAGAACTAATTAATATGGGTTGAATATGCATTAACTCACATCACTTAACAGTAAACAGAACTAATTAATATGGGTTGAATATGCATTAACTCACATCACTTAACAGTAAACAGAACTAATTAATATGGCCTGAATATGCATTAACTCACATCACTTAACAGTAAACAGAACTAATTAATATGGGTTGAATATGCATTAACTCACATCACTTAACAGTAAACAGAACTAATTAATATGGGTTGAATATGCATTAACTCACATCACTTAACAGTAAACAGAACTAATTAATATGGGTTGAATATGCATTAACTCACATCACTTAACAGTAAACAGAACCAATTAATATGGGTTGAATATGCATTAACTCACATCACTTAACAGTAAACAGAACCAATTAATATGGGTTGAATATGCATTAACTCACATCACTTAACAGTAAACAGAACCAATTAATATGGGTTGAATATGCATTAACTCACATCACTTAACAGTAAACAGAACCAATTAATATGGGTTGAATATGCATTAACTCACGTCACTTAACAGTAAACAGAACCAATTAATATGGGTTGAATATGCATTAACTCACATCACTTAACAGTAAACAGAACCAATTAATATGGGTTGAATATGCATTAACTCACATCACTTAACAGTAAACAGAACTAATTAATATGGCCTGAATATGCATTAACTCACATCACTTAACAGTAAACAGAACTAATTAATATGGGCTGAATATGCATTAACTCACATCCCTTAACAGTAAACAAAACTAATGAATAGATCATTTATAAATGATGTATTACTGTAGAATAGAGATATATAGATGATGGTGCATTAGGAGACTTGTAACCCTATCTCAAGTTAAAGCACTTGCAGATCTAAAGGATGGTATGGAGTACAATCTATAGTTATACCGTAGCCGTCCAATCCACTCTGAGACCAGAGCAGGGGGCATTATTTGGAAGTGATAACCTGGTTTGAGGTGCTCTCCTGGGTATGAGTGAGCTGGCAGGTTGGGTCCTGGTGGCACAGCTCCAGAAGTCTGCTTTAGAGAGTTCTATAGGGTGATAACTTTGCACCCCTTCTCTCACCAACTGTTTCCATAACCTTGGGACAGTGTACCTGCCCTGCCGGTGCTCGTTGCGGCCCTCGGAGTGAGCGTGATTGAAAATTGCTTTATTGCTTTATATGTAACTGCCATTTTGTTGCCAATCCAATTTATTTATGGTGTGGCGGATCTGTGGTGCACCTGTTGAGATCCGGTGGAGATTACTTTAGGAGAAAAGAGATGAGAGAGCAAGAAAGCAAGACAGACTATTACAGTGACAGTCTCTCTCTTCCTCTCCCTCTCCTTCCTGTCCCTCTCTCTATTTCTCTTTCTCTCTCTGTCTCTCACTCTCCTTCCTGTCCCTCTCTCTTTTCTCTTTCTCTCTCTGTCTCTCCCTCTCCTTCCTGTCCCTCTCTCTCTTTCTCTCTCTCTCTCTGTCTCTCACTCTCCTTCCTGTCCCTGTCTCTCTTTCTCTTTCTCTCTCTTCTCTCCCTCTCCTTCCTGTCCCTCTCTCTCTTTCTCTTTCTCTCTCTGTCTCTCACTCTCCTTCCTGTCCCTCTCTCTCTTTCTCTTTCTCTCTCTGTCTCTCACTCTCCTTCCTGTCCCTCTCTCTCTTTCTCTTTCTCTCTCTGTCTCTCACTCTCCTTCCTGTCCCTCTCTCTCTTTCTCTTTCTCTCTCTGTCTCTCCCTCTCCTTCCTGTCCCTCTCTCTCTTTCTCTTTCTCTCTCTGTCTCTCCCTCTCCTTCCTGTCCCTCTCTCTCTTTCTCTTTCTCTCTCTGTCTCTCCCTCTCCTTCCTGTCCCTCTCTCTCTTTCTCTTTCTCTCTCTGTCTCTCCCTCTCCTTCCTGTCCCTCTCTCTCTTTCTCTTTCTCTCTCTGTCTCTCACTCTCCTTCCTGTCCCTCTCTCTCTTTCTCTCTCTCTCTCTGTCTCTCCCTCTCCTTCCTGTCCCTCTCTCTCTTTCTCTTTCTCTCTCTTCCTCTCCCTCTCCTTCCTGTCCCTCTCTCTCTTTCTCTCTCTCTCCTGTCTCTCCTCTCCTTCCTGTCCCTCTCTCTCTTCCTCCCTCTCCCTCTCCTTCCTGTCCCTCTCTCTCTTTCTCTTTCTCTCTCTTCCTCTCCCTCTCCTTCCTGTCCCTCTCTCTCCTTCTCTTTCTCTCTCTGTCTCTCACTCTCCTTCCTGTCCCTCTCTCTCTGTCTCTCCCTCTCCTTCCTGTCCCTCTCTCTCTTTCTCTTTCTCTCTCTGTCTCTCCCTCTCCTTCCTGTCCCTCTCTCTCTTTCTCTTTCTCTCTCTGTCTCTCCCTCTCCTTCCTGTCCCTCTCTCTCTTTCTCTTTCTCTCTGTCTCTCACTCTCCTTCCTGTCCCTCTCTCTCTTTCTCTCTCTCTCTCTTCTCTCCCTCTCCTTCCTGTCCCTCTCTCTCTTTCTCTTTCTCTCTCTCCTCTCCCTCTCCTTCCTGTCCCTCTCTCTCTTTCTCTCTCTCTCTCCTGTCTCTCCCTCTCCTTCCTGTCCCTCTCTCTCTGTCTCTCCCTCTCCTTCCTGTCCCTCTCTCTCTTCCTCTCCCTCTCCTTCCTGTCCCTCTCTCTTCTCTTTCTCTCTCTGTCTCTCCCTCTCCTTCCTGTCCCTCTCTCTCTGTCTCTCCCTATCCTTCCTGTCCCTCTCTCTCTTTCTCTTTCTCTCTCTGTCTCTCACTCTCCTTCCTGTCCCTCTCTCTCTTCCTCTCCCTCTCCGTCCTGTCCCTCTCTCTCTTCCTCTCCCTCTCCTTCCTGTCCCTCTCTCTCTTCCTCTCCCTCTCCTTCCTGTCCCTCTCTCTCTTCCTCTCACTCTCCTTCCTGTCCCTCTCTCTTTCCTCTCCCTCTCCTTCCTGTCCCTCTCTCTTCCTCTCCCTCTCCTTCCTGTCCCTCTCTCTCTTCCTCTCCCTCTCCTTCCTGTCCCTCTCTCTATTTCTCTTTCTCTCTCTGTCTCTCACTCTCCTTCCTGTCCCTCTCTCTCTTTC